>NC_090266.1:834869943-834969943 GCF_040414725.1 Anabrus simplex | reverse complement strand
ATAATAGTAATAATAATAATAATAATAATAATCCATACACTCACGGGCATTTTTTGTATAAGCATTCTAAAATGCGAGCTGAATCTGTCAGATTTCGATTACGCAAACTTGCCCACAAGAGTCGTGTGCTTAACCAAGCCAGACCCAACGGTGAGGGCATGAATATACACTGACTGACAGAGCAAATGCAACACCAAGGAGGAGTGGTTCGAAAGGGATGAAAGTTGGGGAAAAAACAGAGTCGGCACGGATGAATAATTGATGTTTATTTCAAACCGGTATGCAGGTTACACAATGCGCACGGCATCGTCTCAGTTGGATGTAGGACCACCGCGAGCGGCGATGCACGCAGAAACACGTCGAGGTACAGAGTCAATAAGAGTGCGGATGGTGTCCTGAGGGATGGTTCTCCATTCTCTGTCAACCATTTGCCACAGTTGGTCGTCCGTACGAGGCTGGGGCAGAGTTTGCAAACGGTGTCCAATGAGATCCCACACGTGTTCGATTGGTGAGAGATCCGGAGAGTAGGCTGGCCACGGAAGCATCTGTACACCTCGTAGAGCCTGTTGGGAGATGCGAGCAGTGTGTGCGCGGGCATTATCCTGCTGAAACAGAGCATTGGGCAGCCCCTAAAGGTACGGGAGTGCCACCGGCCGCAGCACATGCTGCACGTAGCGGTGGGCATTTAACGTGCCTTGAATACGCACTAGAGGTGACGTGGAATCATACGCAATAGCGCCCCAAACCATGATGCCGCGTTGTCTAGCGGTAGGGCGCTCCACAGTTACTGCCGGATTTGACCTTTCTCCACGCCGACGCCACACTCGTCTGCGGTGACTATCACTGACAGAACAGAAGCGTGACTCATCGGAGAACACGACGTTCCGTCATTCCCTCATCCAAGTCGCTCTAGCCCGGCACCATACCAGGCGTGCACGTCTATGCTGTGGAGTCAATGGTAGTCTTCTGAGCGGACGCCGGGAGTGCAGGCCTCCTTCAACCAATCGACGGGAAATTGTTCTGGTCGATATTTGAACAGCCAGGGTGTCTTGCACGTGCTGAAGAATGGCGGTTGACGTGGCGTGCGGGGCTGCCACCGCTTGGCGGCGGATGCGCCGATCCTCGCGTGCTGACGTCACTCGGGCTGCGCCTGGACCCCTCGCACGTGCCACATGTCCCTGCGCCAACCATCTTCGCCACAGGCGCTGCACCGTGGACACATCCCTATGGGTATCGGCTGCGATTTGACGAAGCGACCAACCTGCCCTTCTCAGCCCGATCACCATACCCCTCGTAAAGTCGTCTGTCTGCTGGAAATGCCTCCGTTGACGGCGGCCTGGCATTCTTAGCTATACACGTGTCCTGTGGCACACGACAACACGTTCTACAATGACTGTCGGCTGAGAAATCACGGTACGAAGTGGGCCATTCGCCAACGCCGTGTCCCATTTATCGTTCGCTACGTGCGCAGCACAGCGGCGCATTTCACATCATGAGCATACCTCAGTGACTTCAGTCTACCCTGCAATTGGCATAAAGTTCTGACCACTCCTTCTTGGTGTTGCATTTGCTCTGTCAGTCAGTGTACATGACTACAGAGTTTCTGAAAGGAAGCTGTTACTTCGTCGCTGCCTCTAGTTTCTAATTAATTCTAATTGAACATTGTGACATGACTTGTTGTTTTGATTATCTACATTTATAAAAAAAGAGAATTTCTCACCTTATTATTTTTAAAAATGTCAATTCTTGGTAATGAGTTACAAAAATTAACACGAATGCTTTTAGGGGTAGTTTTGTCCCTTATCAAGAAATTTGTTTAACTGCACTAAATGTAATTCTCTTGGTTACTTCCGTGTAAATATTCTAACTTCATCTTTTATTTTAAATATGAATATCTATCTGCTGTTCATACTTTAATTCTAAAAATTTCCCGTGTATCACCATTTAACAGGAAACAAGAAGATAATTAATGCTCTCAATTTGGAAGGAAAAGCTTCAACAATTAGATATGTTGCTTTTGAATTTAGGTGTTTATAACACTTCTCATGAGAGTGGTTAATCTCCAACTTAATATTGTACCTATTCACTCAATACCCTTTCCGTATCTGTAGCCTAAGCTACAATCAGCAGTTATACACTGTACTTCTTAACTCACAATATTTCAGTTTATAATATTGCTTCTACACACACATACACGCACGCATGTTTCAGATGGATAATCTGAACTACCTCCAGCCCCTAATTTGCAGCAGCAGCAGCAGCAGCAGCAGCAGCAGCAGCAACAACAACAAATAGAATGAGCAAAGTCAAGTAGAATAACCAAACCTCTATTTGTTGATGGCTTTCTTTCCCTTACGCCTGCACGTAGGCAACCCTCCAAGCTCATTTGTAAAGTTCTCAGCATCTCCAAGAAGTTCGGGAATGTGCCACAGAGCGCTGTAAGTCGTTTGCCGGCTTGCAGAGTACTCTTCATAATTGTGTTCATTTTTATTCGTTGTCAATCAGTGTCTGTTCCTGTCTATGTACTAATTCCTTCATGAGGAGCATTCACGGTGTAATTACCACTAAATAACTTGTTCTGTGATATAATTCCGAGGGAATATGCCTCAGAGAAAGTTATCCAGCTAAAGGAACAGTAGGCTCAGCGGCGGAAAGTGCCATTATCATACATACATACATACATATTCATCACAGTCCGTTATGCATATCAGCTTTCAGTCTGCAAGCCTCTGTGAACTAACAAAGCACCGCCACAATTCCCTATTTCCAGCTAGCTCAGTGGCCTCAGTTAGGTCCACACGTCTAATAATTAAACCATTAAAACCTGAGTCAAACCACCGTCGGTTTGTTATCGTCTATTTCTGTTACACTCCGTAGCCAAGTCCATTAGTCTCTGAGATAACATATCCTCCTCCATTCGCCACACATGACTCCTCCACCAAAGTGGCATTCCCTGGCAAACTTTCTATAGTATTTTCTTCTTCTTCTTCTTCTTCTTCTTAATTAGTTTACCGTCCATGGCTGGTTCTCCCTCGGACTCAGCGAGGAATCCCACCTCTGCGGCCTTAAGGGCAGTGTACTGGAGCGTCATACTTTTGGTCGGGGATACAACTTCAGAGTAGGACCAGTACCTCACCCAAGCCGCCTCACCTGCAATGCTAAACAGGGCCCTTGTGGGGGATGGTTAGATTAGAAGGGATTGGCAAGGAAGAGGGAAGGAAGAGGACGCGGCCTTATGTTAGGTACTATCCCGGTATTCCCAGGAGAAGAATTCGGAAATAACGGATCACCACTTTGAGGATGGCTGAGGTGGGAATCGAACCCACTCTACTCAGTTAACCCCCCAAAGCCGAGTGGACCCCGTTCTAATCCTCATGCCACGTTTCAAATTTCGTGGCAGAGCCTGGAATCGAACCCGGGCCTTCGGGCGTGGCAGCTAATCACAATATCCACTATACCACAGAGGCGTACAGATGTGATTATAAAAATGAAGTTCATTTTGTGGTCAGGATGCTTGATAAATATGCTAGACACGTGAAATTTGTCCCGTCAGTTCATGACCTATTGTTTTTCTAGTCTATTATATCACAATTGTCCTACCCACCTCTACACCTCAAGATGAATCGTACCAGTATTTCGAAGAGTAGAAGTTTAATTGTGACTTTGCAAGTGTGTGTAGCTGTTAAGAATCTTTCCGCAAGACCATGTTATACCTTAAACTATGATGAACATGCGGGGATGAATGAAGGATTTTAATTTTCTGAGAGTTACCTGTAGCCATTTAAAATAAAATTGAAGCCTTCAATGATGTCCAGTATTGTCATGATTTATTTAACTGACTAGGCATAAGGTGCATAGAAAATGACTAACCCCAATCAACTTGAAGGTGTGAGTTCACTTGATAAATATTCATGAACCAGGGTTAAGGTATCCCGTTCCACTGTTTGACCTCTTATAAAAACATCGCATCCACTGTACTTTTTAAACGATATGCCAAACGATATAATTAGTAAATGATTCATAAGAGTACTGAAATATTCCCATCGTCATGATCTTTGCTTGACCTGCACGAGGCAAAAGGAAGTCGACTATAAAAAATTTATTACGATTATGTAAACGACTCGTTGATATAAATTTAATTCCCAACATTTGGTATTACGTTCACCTTAACATATGAATAATTTTAATGAGAAAAATGGGAGAATACATTTTCGTTATCGACTTATTCTTTTATCGAACGAATACGGTATAGACCGTGTAGCTGTAAGCTTGCATTCAGGGGCTGGAGGATTCGAATCCCGCTGTCGGCAGCCATGACGGTATTTTTCCCTGGTTTCTACATAATTTTCGCAATTTTCGCCTCATATTTTTTCATGTACTTTGAATGTCGAGTTTCGCTCGTGATTTAACGTCACACTAACACATAGAAGGTTTTCGGCTACATAAGAATGGTGAAGGGCTAGGATTGTGAAGTTAGTGCCTGTAGACTAAATTAAGGTGTGCCTGGTGTGAAAATGGGAAACCGCGGAAGGCCCACCATCCCCCGAATGCAAACTTAGAGCTACGTGCCTCTAACCATGTGGCCAACTCGCTCCGTTTCCGGGAGATTAAATTACAAGTATCCGGCATTGCCATGTCATTGGCATAAGTGAAAGTGGATACAAAATTTTCACACAGCTGAATCCTACCCTCTTCTTTTACAGCTTTTCCCACACTGGTGGTGTCGCGGGTGCGAACTGTGTCGTACATGTCGATCTGGCCCTGTTTTACAGCCGGGTGCCCTTACTGGAGGTAATTATTTACGATTACGTGTTTCTGTGATGGCTGTGTGAATATGTAGAGGAATGTCTTGGGACAAACACAAACGCCCAGTCCCAGAGCCGTGGAAATTAAATATACAGAGTTAAACTCTCCGGCCCCGTAAGGAATCGAATCCAGGGCCCTCTGAACGGAAGACCAGTAGGCTGACCATTCAGCCAAGGAGCCGGACAACTGAATCCTACCCTGATGTTGCCATTATGCCCTTCAGTAATAATATTTGTACCCATTAAATCTGATAGATTAGAGTACTGCCTACTTTGGTCCAGAAACTTCTTCTGCCATCTACAGTGGTGTACATGCCAATATAAATACATTTGATTGTCTGCAATAACCTAATAGTTGTCTCATAATCTCTCAGTATATCCGATGTTATTCTCATCGGTATTCCGCTAAACACCATCTTGAGAAACACACGATAAATCTAATGGTCTATTTCTCTCTTAGCATTTCCCAAGTACTTATTTCATACTAAAATCCAGTTCTTACAACCCTTTCTGGTCTGAAACTGCACTCGATATCACATATCCGATTTCCCATACTTTACCCGGAGTATTGAAGAAGTAAATACCTCAAGAGTTGCGTATTTCCTTGCTTGCGAATTGATGCAATTACTGTTTTCTTACAATTTGAAGGTACGCCCCTAAACTCCACCCATAATACGAAGGGCGTACTATAGAGTTTTACACTTTATTTCTTGTACGTCCGGGTATTGTTCGCATTTCACTTTTGAAGGTGGTGACGTGTAACTAGTGTCTTGTTCCACCGTTTGGTAGCAGCACACGCACAGGGGCCAATGAATCCACTCGTCATAGCCAACAACACTGTCAGCGTAGGAGCAGACAACATGGAAAGCAACCATCAGGGACAGCGTTATACGACTTGGTTCCTATGGAAAGAAGGCGTGTCCACTGCAGAAATTCATCGGCGCTTGGAGAACATGCGCCGTCACGGAAAACAGTTTACAACTGAGTGGAAGGTTGGAAAACAGGACGCACATCGGTGGATAAGGGAACCAGTTCTGGAGGGAATGTGATAGTGTCAACACCAGCCAACACTGCCCGGATCCACGAGGCCATCCAAGGAAACAAATGCATCGTATTTACGGAAATGGAGGCAGCCACGGGAATTAGCCGAAACACCCTGCAGCGGATCGTGCACGGCCACTTACAGTTGGGGAAGGTGTCATCCACGTGGGTGCCTAGAATCTTGTCTGAAGACGAAAAGCAGAGGCGTGTGGACGTGAGCAGAGAACTTTTGCAACGCCACGATCAACATCCGGCCGACTTCATGGCTAGGCTTGTGACTGGTGATAAGGCATGGCTCCATCACCATGAGCTCTGTTTTCCAACCTTTCACCCAGTTGTATACTGTTTTCCGTGACGGCCCATGTTCTCCACTGACTGCCACCAGGCGCAAATGAATTTTTGCAGTGGTCACGCCTTTTTACATAGGAACCAAGTCGTACAGCGCTGTCTCTGACGGTTGCTTTCCATGTTGTCTGCTCCTACGTTGACTGTGTTGTGATGAAATGGCTATGACGAGTGCATTCGTTGGCCCCTGTGCGAATGCTGCAACCAAACGGTGGAGCAAGGCACCAGTTACACGTCACCACCTTCAAAAGTGAAATGTGAACCATACCCGGACGTACAAAAAATAAAGTGTAAAATTCTGTAGTACGCCCCTCGTAGTAGTATTTATGAAGCCCTATTATCCCTGGATTACCGGGCGGAGCGGTCACGCGTGTTATTAACGCGCTACGACTACGGAGCCAAGCTCTGCATTTAGGAGACGCATGTGTTCATCTCGCGGCCTCACGTAATTCGAACCTAGAACGAAACGGAAGTTTTCGCCCATGTAGTGGTTTTGGGATTTTCATAGAAATGTCTGATGTGGTTTACATAAGTTCGATTTCCATCTCTGGCAGAATGTAAAACTAGCTCAAGGAGGTTCACTCGGTAAGTTGAAATGAAATGGCGTATGGCTTTTACTGCCGGGAGTGTCCGAGAACAAGTTCGGCTCGCCAGATGCAGGTCCTTTGATTTGACACCCGTAGGTGACCTGCGCGTCGTGATGAGAATGAAATGATGATGAAGACGATACATACACCCAGTCCCCATGCCAGCGAAATTAACCAATGATGGTTAAAATTCCCAACCCTGCCGGGAATCGAACCCGGGACCCCTGTGACCAAAGGCCAGCACGCTAACCATTTAGCCATGGAGTCACTCAGTAAGTTACTGACATGGTATAGTATCCAGCCATCCTTGAAAACATGACTGAGAAGAAATGACAGAAGTAGCCCTATGTTAAATTCTCGTTGACGGTCTTCCTAGGATTGCCTTTTTCTAATTTCGGAGTAATATCTAAAATCTAGGCCCATTCCTAACCCCTGTTAACTGTAAATAAACACAACGTTAAGACAACACAGCTTACTAGACATATTTCACATACACTAATTGCATGTGATTGTAGTTCACGATATCCATGAAACACTTAGAAAATGAAAGTAATATGTCATCGATTTTCTAAAACCAAAATATTTTAACTGTATACTGTTCGTTATCTAGCCTATCCTAAGCCATGACTATGAAACACAGAGACATACAGCGATCAGTGGCAGTTATAAACGACGACCAAATGCAGAGGGCCTCCACCAGAAGAAGCTACAGTCCCATGTCCACATAGACAGATATTAAAGACTTTTTGCACCTAACAAGGCAGTCTCGGTGTGTGGTTTCTAACTGCTACAACAGCTACCAGAACACACACATTGAATTTACACCAGAGAAAGAAATACAATATTTTTCTCTTGGGAAGTGAATATTAATTATGTAAGAAGACAGTGAGTAATGGACGTGGTGTTGAAGAGGATGCTTTGAGCTACTTGCTATGCTCACAGGACAAGCAATAGCGTTGTTTTCATATAACCAGTAGAATTCATATGCAAAACATACCTCGTGGATGAGTTCGTTGCGATGAGTTAACCATTTATATCGGATGACAATCTTCCACATCGTATGGTACTCCGCTCTCGGGAATATGCGACCCTTTTCCCGACTATTACCAAAGCTAATATTCATTAACTCTCTATTCTCTGCGAGGGGAAGTATTTCTTGTGCGGGGATATAACTTCAGAATATTAGCCCCGTCCTCATCCCAAGCGTTCACATCTTCAGAAATTGCTGATCAATCCAGCACAATGTAGGATACCTTATCTGTGATAAAGTTGATAACTGAAGATTTGAAATTCCAGAGGAAGTAAGTGCCAAAAGCACACATAACTAAAAATCAAATTATATGATACACAATGCATGAACACATCAGAATACCTCATTCCTTTAAACCAAGGACGTATCCAGCGAGGGGAATGCGGAAATTACTCCCCAATTTCTATTAGCTAAGAATATTATAATAAATATTATAATAATAATAACAATAATAATAATAATAAGTAATAATAATATAATAAATAATAGTGATAAAATATTATAATAAATAAATATTAGCTACCTAGGATATCGTAGCGAAGCTGGGTTCTATTGAAAACGATATCTTAAACCAAAGGAACGGCAAAGACAATACCCCAAAGGAATTTCAATTTTATTTCGTAAAGTAGTATCGAATCCATATCTCTGGTCTACTTAATGTGTCTTCAGTTTACTGTTTGCTCCGTTTAGTATCATAGCTCGTAGCAGCAGACAAATTTAAACAATTCACTAACAGTCGACGCTCATGAACTAACAGTTCTGCCAACCACTAGGTAGTTCTATAATCAGGGCACTCCAGCATAGAGCGTTCTGAAAGCCAAGTAACGTCACAATAATTCGACAAACTAGAGATTTTCAGGTCTTTCTAGTGTAACCTACTATAACATAAGTGCACTGTCGGTGAGTCAGTCAGTCAGTGTATTTTCAGTTGTGTTTAGTAAACAAATAGACCAAGCGAAGAGTTAACAGTCGTGCAAGTTAGCAAGTTGGTGAAAGCTTAGTGGTGTAGTAAATAGTGATATTGTGATACATCTAAATATATCAAAAACATGTCCTGACTAAATGACTGACGAATATTCATCATCGCCGAGCCAAAACTACGGACATAAGGAAATAAAATTTTTGGAATACGTTTATACGTTTATATACAGTGTAGGTATTCACCAAGGGAGAATTTTTGGATACTCCGTCGTAAATGGGGTGTAAAGGGGTGGGGGTGAATTATTAAAATTATTATATCTATATCTCAAAAACTTAATACGTCATCGATTTTCTAAAACCAAAATATTTTAACTGCATACTGTTGGTTATCTAGCCTATCCTAAGCCATGAATATGAAACACAGCGACATATAGTGACCAGTGGCAGTTATAAACTGGCATTTGGAATCGCCTTTAAAAATAAGGAAACAGGTACATTTTGCTTTTGGAATATCAGTGTAGAGGGGTGAGGGGTGATAATCACCGAACAAAGGGGTTGAATTATTTTGAAGAGGGTATTTATATCTCAAAACATGAAGATGTTGCAGACGTGAAAATTGGTGTTTGAAATTTCCTATGAAAATAAAGATAAACGAATTTTTTTGTTTTTGGAAAATCCATGTAGGAAGGGGCGAGGGGTAGGGCGGGGAAAATGATTGAAAAAGAGGTGAACTCCTTTTTTATGAGAATACTTATCTCTCAACAACTGAAGATGTTACAGACATGAAAATTTGTATCTGGAATTTGCTTTAAAGATAAAGAAAACACACATTTTCTTTTTGGAAAATTCATTTAAGGGGTGAAAAGAATTGAAAACATTGAATCTTTAAAAGTTAACATGTTAGAGATGTGAAAATTGTAATTTGGAATCTCCTTCAAAAATAAAGAAACACTTTTATTTGTTTTCAGAAAATTCACTTGAACGGTGTGGAAATGATTGAAAAATTGATTGAATCTATTAATTGGGATACTTAAATCTTAAAAACTGAATATGTTACAGACGTGAAAATTGGTATTTGGCATCTATATTAAAAATATAGACACTCAAATTTCTCCGTTTTCGAAAAATCCAGTTACTGGGGTTAGAGGCCCAAAAAATTGGTTGAATTATTTTTTATGAGGATACTTACATCTCAAAAACTCAAGATATTACAGATGTGAAAAATGGTAATTGGAATCTCCTTTGAAAATAAAGAAACACGTGTTTTTTCGGGAAGTCTACTTGATAGGGGAGAGTGGTTGCAAACTCGTGTCCTCATACCGAGGGGAGGGCGGTGAAAAGATGTGAAGGAGTTGAATTGTTTTCATGAGGATACATATATCGCAAAACTGAAGATGTTACAGATGTAAACATTGGTATCTGGAATCTCCATTAAAAAGGAAAACCAATTTTTTTGAACATTTAAGCTCTTTAGGCTTTCCAATCGTGAAATTACCAGCGTTTCGCCCCAGTGTAGCATCAGTTCGATTGCTACACCTTCCCAAGACGCTGGCGGCTAGTGCGCCGTTGAAACACCACTCCAAGCCTCTTATGTAGGACAATGCAGTGACGGTGCACTAGAAGAAGCATGTGCCACCACTTGTATAAATTGGCTTTTTTGACACCTATGTTTTGTTTTCGGAAAATCCACTTCAGGGGTGATACTTCACATGTTACAGACGTAAAATATTGGTATTTGGAATCTCCTTTAAAAATAAAGGCACACGCATTATTGTTTTCGGAAAATCCAATTAAACGGGGGGGGGGGAAGGGGGGTGAAAAGAAGTGAATAAGTTTAATTCTTTTTATAAGCATGCACATATATCTCAAAACCTAAAGATGTTACAGACTTGAAAATTGGTACTTGGAATCTCCTTTAAAAATAAAGAAACAACTATTTTATTCTTTTCGTAAAATCTGCTTAAGTGGGGGGGGGGGGGGTAAACTGGGAATCCGGTGAATTTTTTACATGAGTATATCTCAAAAACTGAACATATTACAGGCGTGAAAATTGTCATACGGAATCTCCTTTAAAAATGTCCGACTCCATAGCTAAATGGTTAGCGTGCTGGCCTTTGGTCTCAGGGGTCCCGGTTTCAATTCCCGGCAGGGTAGGGAATTTTCAAAATCATTGGTTAATTTCGCTGGCACGGGGGCTGGGTGTATGTGTCGTCTTCATCATCATTTCATCCTCATCACGACGCGCAGGGCGCCTACGGGAGACAAATCGAAAGACCTGCACCTGGCGAGCCGAACTTGTCCTTGGACACTCCCGGCACTAAAAGCCATATGCCATTTCATTTCATTTCCTTTAAAAATAAAGGAACATATACTTATAGTTTTCGGAAAAGCCACTTAACGGGCCTGAAAAAAGGAGTTGAATTATTTTTATGAGGATACTTATATCTAATAAAACTGAAGATATTACTGTCGTGACAACTGCATAAATTAGGAGGGGGGCGAGGGAAATATTGATAAAGGAGTTGAGTTATTTTATGGGGATACTTATATCTAAAAAACTGAAGATCTTTCAAAGTAGAAATAGGTACTTGCAATCTTCTTTAAAAATAAGCAAACACGTATTTTTTCGACGTGAGAGAGTACCGTTTCTCACATGTTGAGTTCCATGTCGCATGTTCGAGAGTTAGCTCTGCCAGTAGCTGGGTAATCTGAGCCCCAGAAGGCAATGCCAAAAACATGGATTTCGAAGAGGTTCTGGGGTAAATGAAAGTTAATTTTTCGGTCAGTTTTTATACTTTAGGACTTTTCAGATAACGTCTTACTGCAGTACCGTGGAACGATTACTATTATCAAATTACGAAATCCAAGCGTGCGAAGCCGCGGGTAAGAGCTAGTAAACTATTTTGCTGTCAAAACATGGATACTATAATCTCGATCACCTTGATATTATAAAATCGATATCATCAAACTATTTCCAAATGTAAGATACAGTACGTTAAGAAGTAATTAGGTGCTCTACTCATTACTCATACTTTTAAAGTGAAACTTTTTAGTGGCGTTATGACGTTTTTACTCTGCAATGATTAGAAAAATGCAACGGGACAACGACAGATGCAACATAGCAATATTGCAATGTTTTTTCTAAAAGGGAGTAAATCTATTTTTCTCCAGAATGGCTTAGTCGATGTTGATGAAATTTTGAAGTTTTTGCTGTGTTTGCAGTTTTATGGTCTTGGGTATAAGAAATCGACTGCCCTTGGTGTAGTATTTGGATAGATTAATAATGTGAGTGAAAAGGGGGCTTCAGAAATATTAATAAATGGAACAGTTCCAATTGGGGTATCTAAAGAAAGGTTGCCTTTGGCGCAATTTAAATATAAAATACATTTTAAGGGAATTTCTAAATAGGGACCAGGGAGCCATCTCTCCAATGACAGTTCGGAACATACCACTTAGCTGAGGAGCTCGTCTCCTTTCTCCCAATACTTCTCAGCCCAAAGTTTACAGCATTTTAGTACACTACTCTTTTGTCGGAAATCACCCAGAACGAATCCAGCTGCTTGTTACTACAACCCCTACATGCCCTCATAACCATGCGACGAGATCTGTAACTGTTATCTAAATCCCGTTAATGTGATTACCCCAGTGAAGTTCTTTCCTTATATGAACATCTAGTACTTACAGTGATCCCCCAGTAGAAAATTTCACGTATTAGTGAAACTCACAACCTGACTTTTAACTTCGTTTATCATCATACGATTGCTTGCTATCCGTCTCACAACATCGTCGAGGTCTTTTTGCAGTCACTCACAATTTTGAAAGTCATTTATTACTTTGTACAATATAACATCATATGCAAAAAAGCCTCATCTCTGATTCCAGTCCTTTACTAGTATAATATATATATAAGAAAACATAAAGGTCCAAAAGTATTGCCTTAAGGAATTCCCCTCTTAATGATTACAGGATCAGATAATCCTTCACCTAATCTAATTATCTGAGTTCTGTTTTCTACGAATATAGCCAACCATTCAGCCACTATTTTGTCTACTCTAATTGCACTAATTTTCGCCACTTGTCTCCCATGATCTACCCTATCAAACACCTTAGATAGGTCAATAGCAATGCAGTCCATTTGGCCTCCTGAATCTAAGATAACCGCCATTTTCTTGCTAGAATCCCATTAACACATGTACAACAGACTGGCCTGAAATTTTCGGCTTTGTGTTTATCACCCTTCCTTTTATACACAGGAGCCACTGAACCAACTCTCCATTCATTTGATATAGCTCATTCATGCAAACAGTAATCGATTAAGTACTTCAGATATGATACTACTGTATATCCCAACCCATTGCCTCTAGTATATCCCCAGAAATCATATCAAATACAGCTGGTTTTCTAGTTGTCAAATTTTGTATCTTGTTGTTTTTTTTTTGTTTTTTTTTGCTAGGGGTTTTACGTCGCACCGACACAGGTAGGTCTTATGGCGACGATGGGATAGGAAAGGCCTAGGAGTTGGAAGGAAGCGGCCGTGGCCTTAATTAAGGTACAGCCCCAGCATTTGCCTGGTGTGAAAATGGGAAACCACGGAAAACCATTTTCAGGGCTGCCGATAGTGGGATTCGAACCTACTATCTCCCGGATGCAAGCTCACAGCCGCGCGCCTCTACGCGCACGGCCAACTCGCCCGGTGTATCTTGTTGTAAATGTCTTTGTTGTCGTAGGTACATTTCAATACTTCATTAATATTTGTCACCTCCTTTATCTGGACATTATCCTTGTAACCATAAATTTTTACATACCGCTGAGTGAATACTTCTGCCTTCTGTAGATCCTCACACACACACACACACACACACTAAGCCGTCGATCATTAATGATCCCTGGAATATCCTTCTTGGGACCTGTTTCTTCTGCCTTAATGTATCTTCCATTTTTCAAAAAAAATGTGTACGACTGCCAATAATGCCTGCCATCATGTTATCCTTAGCTGAATTCATGGCTACATTTAATTTCGAAGTAAGTGCATTAGCCGTTGATGAAATGTTTAAAACTAATGATGAAAATAATGTTATTTGCTTTACGTCCCACTAACTACCTTAACGGTTTTTCGAAGTCGCCGAGGTGCCAGAATTTTGTCCCACAGGAGTTCTTTTACGTGCCAATAAATCTACCCTTCACGAAACGGACGTATTTGAGCACCTTCAAATACCACCGAACTGAGCCAGTCAGACTGGGTCAGAAGGCCAGCGCCTCAACCGTCTGAGCCTCTCAGACCGGCTGTTTAAAACATATCAGATTATTTTTTACTCTCTTGAATTCAAATTTTAAATGGTTAAAGTTCAGTTTTAATGTAGGCCATGTTTATAACAGTAGTGTATTTTCCACCAAATTCTAACCTTGATCAATAGTGAGATTTTTCTTTAAATAGTTGAATCATCAATAAATCCAGGAAATAAAAGTCCTATTTGTACTGCATTGTAGGAGACTTTAACTTGATAGAAACAAAACAGGTTGCTGGCACAAGTAAAGCAAGATCGGCCACAATGAAGCTTCAGAACTTCCTAAATCTAAATCTGAATCTAACGTCTAGAAATAGTATTTCGAATACATTTGGATACTGGATTTAGTTCTGGCCTCTACAACGGAGTGAATTCACATTGAGTGAGATGACGAGCGTTTGTTACCTGACGATGACGATCGTCCTACATTGATTCTCTCAATAGAAGTTAATCTAAAGAAATTTAGTAGAATGGACAGTAGATCAACTTTTAGGCAACATAATTATAATAGAGCCAATTTTCAATTACTCTTTGAATTACTAAACACTAGCGATTGGTCAGAAATGAATGACACTAAGGACGTTAACAGTGCTTTAGATTGCCTCTATAATACTGAACCCTTTAGGTCCATATTGAGGGATACCTACCTTCCTTACCTATCAGCAAAGTTCATGAGATCTGTCTCTTGGGTCGTTTCGGGTTCTTCGTCACTTGCTGAGGTAAAGGTAGGGTTCATTAATTCTAATCTATCTACTGGAATGAAAGGTCTATTTAAAGGATTCCTATTTATTCAGGAAAATTCTGAAGTAGTTTACTATGTCAACGGTGTCATAGTCAAATGTGTCCACTGGACACCACAATCATTTTAACATAAATGTCAGAACACTGGTGTGAGACTTTAACATAACTGCCTGATGGGCATTCTTACTAGAAACCATTGTCTCAATTATTAATCATTTAAGAAAGGAAAGTCTGGAAATCCTTAAATTCGGCTTCCATGTGAGATCACATGTACCATCATAGTGATTCGTTATGGTCCAGCCCTCGTAACACGAACTCTGGACTCTGAGTATAATTAAGGCCGTCCAATCGGTGTGTGCCACACAGTGGTTCTACGGCATGGACCCTTAATTGAATCGATGTGACCTGCGTCTATGTCATGGACCGACCTCTAATCTTTTAAGTTACTTTAAAGTCATTGTGGATGATGACCGCAAGGAAATGATGCTACAATGGCATATGGCCCTAATCTAAGTCACTGAGGTTGATGACCCCCTGACCATCCAAGTTTCTAGGCTGAAGGCTAAACACAATTAAGTTACATCGGTTGAGGACCAAAGTTCCACTTTACTATCCCCAGCATATTCACTGCTCAATCAATCAAAGTTCAATAATTACAACAATAGCAATGCTCACAAACTTTTTGGCAGTAAAATCCATTTCCTTCGGATATGTCCCTTTAATCTTTACTTTATTTTAATATTCCCCAGACAACAAACTAAAATTTCCAGAATGCATCTCCAAGTTATTCGCTTGATTAAAGTTATTTCAAAATGCGGTTTCACTGAATTTAATAATTTAATAAATTTAAATGATTTATCGAAATGTTAAAGAACAGTAAATTTTATCTCCGCGGACTCTGGTTTCTTCACAACTTTCTACGCAGCTGTGATGTGAATTCAATATTGCGATGTTTATCTGGCTGGAAAAGAATTTGTTACATCATTCATGTCCAGCTATATATCTCATCTCGTGATATCATGCTTAAAAATCTAGTCTAATCCTAACCGTTTAACACTTGGATATCCTAATAATCTACGTACAAACCAAACAACTCGCCATATAATTACGATGTCATATCTCGTCATTACCATTATGAATTTTGCAAACCCCTCGCAGACAAATCGATCATCACGACCATCGCTCTATATTTTGGACAACCTTGAAATTGGGTTACTCTGTTCCTTATACTCAAAGTTCGTGATTTCAAATGTTCATTACGTCCTCAATTACAGTATTTCACAATACTCAGATCATTACCGGCTATGAATTTCAACTGAATCCAGCATTTTAACGTTTTCCTGGCCGAGAATACAGTACAATCTCGACTCCACTCCTATTCCCGTTATTATCCCCGCTGTCCGCTTAGGTCTCTCACCCCATGCTCGCTTGGCAGTTACAGGAACCACCTGGTTTATTCACAGATGACTGACTTCTCAAAATGCTCCCTTTAAACTCTGCCGACATGATTCAACAAATACGATATTCTAACCAACAAAATGCACAGATATGCTTCAAGATGCCCACACTAATTATACGCGTCGCCAATTATACCGCTATGGATTTCTATGAATTTCTTTCCATTCTCAACATTATAAATATTCCTCGGGCTATCATATCCCGGCTTCAATGACAGGACTCTAACCTGATTCGCACATCTCATCTCAACTCATACCAAACATTCCTCGGGCTTCAGTGTCCCGGCTTCAATGACAGGTCCAACCTGATTCACAAACTAACCTCTGTTTCCCAGCTCCACAATTATCATCGACAAAGAACTGGAATAAAATCCTCACTAGAAATTCCGACATCTAATATCGCACAATGCATTAATCATGAATAACTTCGCATAAATGATATCGTATTTAATAACTTGATTTTTACGAGAAATGACTGAAACATTCTACTAGATCTTTTATTGTCAGTCAGACACAGTTTAAAATGGGCATAAAAAAAAAGAACGTTTCTCTCCGTGACCAAATTCATCCCCTAGGTTCTCACCCGACAGCGCGCTTCCACTCGATTGAAAATGAGTAACCATGGATTATTATTATTAACGTCAAATTGCAGACAGAAGAATTTTACGTCGAATGAACATCTTACATTGACATCACAAAATACAGGCAGTACACTCACACGGATGACGATCTACATTGGACGTGATATCACTTCGGAACCCTATTCAATAACTTTTTACAACATTATATGGCACTCGCAAGACTTCAAAATTTTATCCAAGTGGAAAATAAAACAAATGACTCTTTTAGTCGTACTCTCACACTTACAAAACTTAGTAGGGGTGACCACTGCGTCGTATATCCCCATGCAAAATACACTTTTAGAAATCACGAGATGAGATATAAGAGGCAGTAAGATGGGAAGTCACCTACCTCATGTCTTCATGCCAGTATTCGTCTTAGGGCTCACCTGCGACCCTGGCATTTTATTTAGCCATTTTTACATTCATGGCTTTACAATTTATAATTATTTCTTCAGGTTTCCTGGAATAAAGCATAAAAAAAAGAAAATACCCTTCACTTGTTTGCTTGTACGCACACGATGGACTATAATTATTCCCGCACACGAATTACTTAATCACATTAGAATATTTCAGTACTTTGACCGTCCTATCTGATACACTTATTTCTCTCAAGAAAACTATCTCCCCATGGAGTCAAGACTTAGCCGCAATGGCTAAAATCTGCAGTCGAACTCAGTCTACTTTCGTTGATTTGATTTCGCAGAGCAGCTCAACAATTTCGTCCGCTTTGTATCACAAATGCCGGAGAAGGAAGCTTCGTCATGGCGCCCCTTCATATTTATAGCAGTTACCCCCTCTTCAGGTCTCTCCCTTTGCCGCCAAGAAAAATTTTATAAATTTTCTGACTTACCTAAACTGTAATTTCAAGAGTTTTGAAAGTGACTACATGCTTGCTACATTTCTGATGGTAGTGTTCATGGACATTTAAAAATTTTACGGGTTCGATTTGTGAGATGATTGACCTCCTTTGATAGGCACTATATTTTTTTGACTTGGCGTGGTCACGCCGTGTACACGCGCTTTGAAATAGTTCATAAAAATGAATTGAGATTCTTCCGCCGTCGACACGTGTGGTTGACGTCACGTACCCCAGAGCGTGGGACCGAAGGTAATCACCCCCTCGTCACGTGTCAAATCCATGCTATCAAGAATCCAACTTTTAATTTAATTGTTATATAATGCATAATGTTCTTAGGGCACAAAGGTCATGGGTTCAATACATTTTATGAGATTCCTGATTAGTGAGTTCCTGTGGCCAAGTATAGTAAAAGAATATGGTATAATAATGAAATAATACAACTAATTCGAAATAAGGAGTATTATACGAAAAGAAGACATCGTAGTGAATTTAGTTTGACAGAGTTCAAAACAAAGAGAGCATTCCTTAAATAAATAAAAGAATAGCGTATAAAGAATACATTCAGGGTCTAGAAAGTAGTATAGCTAGTAATAGAAGAAACGTTTGGCGCTTTTTAAAGCATAAGAGGACCAATAACCCAGAATGTCACAGATATGTACTGAACGATAGCAACTTAACTTCGAAAGCAGAAATAGCCGATGTATTTGCCTCTTACTTCAAAAGTACATACACAAAACATAATACCGAAAATAATGAGCAGAATATCCTGGAGGAGCTGCAATATAAGGAACTTGACATGCTAAACATTTCAGAGGTTTCTGTTGACGATGTTAAATGTACCTTAAAAATATTACAGTCTAAATGGAGTGGTGGTCCAGATAATAATTCCCCAATATGTAGTGAAGGGATACGGAAACGATTTGTAAAATGGTGTATAATTTGTAAGATTTGTATAGTTATTAATAAATCTCTGCAACAAAAATATTTCCTGATTTGTGGACGATAGCAAGAGTGTGTCCAATTCACAAAGACAAGATACGTAATTATAGACCAGTATCACTATTATATATCTTATGCAAAGTGTTTAAGGATATATTTTACTGTAATATCGTCCGGCTCCTCGGCTAAATGGTTAGCGTGCTGGCCTTTGGCCACAGGGGTCGCAGGTTCTATTCCCGGCAGGGTCGGGAATTTTAACCATCATTGGTTAATTTCGCTGTCACGGGGGCTGGGTGTATCTGTCATCTTTATCATCATTTCATCCTCATCACAAAGCGCAGGTTGCCTACGGGAGTCAAATCAAAATACCTGCACCTGGCGAGCCAAACATGTCCTCGGACACTCCCGACAATAAAAGCCATACGCCATTTAATTACTGTAATATCTATCGGCATGTTGAGAAAGCCATTATGGAGCAATAACATGGCTTTGTGCAAGGGAGATCAACGAGTTCAAATTTAGTAAACTTTACAAATCCTGTGTTATCTATTTTAGATCAAGGAGGACAAGTTGATGTCATATACACGGACATGACAAAAGGATTCGATAGGATTGATCATCACAAACTTCTGAACAAGCTTCACAGTTTTGGTTTTAGCCCAGACCTGGTTGAATTCTCTAACTCCTACTTCAGGAATAGATTTCAGTTTTTTTCGTTTCACATAGGTAGCTTCGTCCATGTACAGGGGTAAATTCAGGCATAAAGCAAGGTTCAAAATAGGTCCACTGTTGTTTAGTTTGTTTTTTAATGATATTGGTTGTGTATTGACGAATTATAAATTTTATTTATATGCCGATGACATGAAAATTTACAGACCGATTTCTTCAAACCAGGATAACAAAATATAACAAGAAGACTTAACAGCACTGGTTAAATGGAGAAAACGAGATTCCTTTCAATTCAATGTTAAGAAATTTGAATCAATGATTTTTACTAGGAAAAGACAACCACAAATCCATACTTATGAAATGAACAGTATCAAACTAAAATGAGTAGAAGAACAGGATTTAGGAGTAATATTTGATAGCAAAGTTGTGTTCAATATACACATAAATAACGCCAGTATATTTACGAGTTCTTCGAAGAAAAGAGTGTTATTTATCACACCTCCATCAGATATTCTACTGTTCACTCCTACATCACAATATATAAATTCACATGCAGCGTTTGCTATAGCCATCAAGACTATACTGTGTGTCTTTTTGTAGTTGCAGTAATAGGAACCGCTATCTTTTGGGGAAACAATCCTAACATGTTTGCCATCGATTGTTCCCAAACAATGAGGAAACTGCCATTTGTCTTAAAAAATCGGAAACGATTTTGAACCACTCATTTGCAGTTTTAGGAAACTGGAGCCAAAAAAATATGTAATGCACCCGCCCACCTCCTGAGTCCCAGACTAGCATTTATCTCAGGGGTGATCAGTTCGAAAACGAATAAAAAAAAATTTTATATCAAAAAAAAATATATATATCGGCGCATCAAATGAACACAGGGATGAACGGGGCATGAAAATTTAAGGTTACGGGGGACGACTCATTCATGGATACAAAATTCTGACTCCACAATAGGACTGGGAAGTGACAACTTAAATTCCATGGGCATACTGGACTAACTACAATGAAAAGATATGGAAGCTGTTTCCTATTGAAATTGCAATGAGGAGCAATTTATTCACTTATTTTGCATACTACACATGATGACAAATTTACATTGGGACACTTTTAATCCTGAAAAATAAATGACATAATATTTGGATTTTACCTCACTACTCTGGTAGTGTAAAACATCTGGTGAATTCGTCCCAATTGGTTACTGGGGATCGAATTCACATCCGTATGATTGGACGTTTCACCGCTGGAAATCTTCTTTCGGAAACGAAGGCACGACAGTAACTTTTTACTGTCGTCTCCTCGTTCCGTTTGGACATGAGACACTTCCGGTATGTACATTCTGGTGAGCCGGACACCCACCGTAGAAAATGTTATCGCCTCGAAAAAACGGGAACTTATAATACGGACAAACTCTAGCCTATTACTTCCAGATTCACAAACACACCAGGTAGAGTTCATTAACTCAAAAGCTACTTTAATATTTACACTTGTCAATACGACAAGACGTACGGAAAGGTTCATTACTCTGCTCTGACCCTGCAAACATGTGCCGTCCGTGGGTTATTTACGTATCTACCGCTATCTCCCCGTGAAAACCCAACATGTGGTTCGGAGCAGTTCGACACAGGATGACTGTCCCTAGCATATCCTCCTATTATTATTAGATAATATCATTACCATTCTCTGTCTGATCATTAGCATATACTTTGACTACCATCAATTAATTTTATTATTATCATTAATTTCAATTATAATCCGGTATTTGATTATTATCATTTGTCATCCGGGATGATTATATGCCAACCCTTGCCGACGTTTCAAACGAAGGTTAGTTCTTCCTCCTAAATTATCCGCACAATATAATGGTCAGCTTCCTCATTATTATTATTATTATTATTATTATTATTATTATTATTATTATTAATAGTGGAAATCGTGATTATCGTAACCCGTAATCATCCTTTCTATAATACTTCAACTTCTCGCTCTTATTATTTTCATCAAAAAAATAAAATAAAAAAAGTACCTTCATTGGTTATTCTTATTCTTCTTCTCCTTCTTCAAATATTTTATTTATTATTATTATTAGTTAAAAATCTCAAATCTTTCATTTCATCTCCCAACATCATTATTATGTCCAAAATATAAAAAAAATTATTCTTCAAAAAAAAAAAGTAGCTTAGTTTTTATTATTATTATTATTATTATTATTTTTTAAAAAAAACTTAAATTCGCCTGTTACACGGTAGTTCACTCTTAATATGTTTAACGCATAACCCCTTTTACAATTCCGATTTATCTTGGCACTAAGCACTCGATTTAAGACAAGATTCACTTGGAGTATGATTATTGTTATTATTATTATTAAAAATGGAAAGATGATATTTTAATATCCACTCTTTAGAATTTAGTCACACATGTTAAATCCCGTTATGAACCACTAAGATCTGCTTTATATTAGTCGGGACCACACGGTATTCGGGACCGTACCTTCAACTTCGTACTGCCGTTAATTTTATATGGGGACACCTGTCCTCCCAAGACACATCTCACAACCTATGGCACATCGCGGCTGGGCAAATACCTCCAATGCCGGCGATTGCTAAACTATTCCTTCAAATTTGAAGTCCATTTCCTTTCATCGGAACTCTTCAAACATTTAATTCATAAAATAATCCTCGGTGCGTGGATTCTACCACTAATAACATCGGCATATGCATTTATATCATATTAGGCCTTGAGATTCATCTATTTCATCATTACAAACAATACGGCTCAATTTATTTCACGCCGGATATTCGTCCCTCATGACTTCCAACTCTAAATATGGGCTCAAATCATTCTGGGCTTTTAACATATCGTGACCATTCTAATTCACGTGCCTATATCGCTTTTAAACAAAATTTTAATGGTTAAATTAAAGTCCAAAAACGTAAAATCAAAAATTTACGTAAAATCAAACTGATTACGCGAATGAAAGTCTTTAACGCTACATGTCATCTCCACATTGATTATTATATTTGCACTGGCTAACTCACGAAGCACTGTCATTATTATTATTTTTTAACTTGCACACGCCCAAATATTATTATTATTATTATTTTACTTTCCTTTGTCGACTCACAAACATGATTATTATTAGTATTTTAATGACCTTCCGTACGCAACACAAATCTTCCATACTCTGGCTTTTTCATAATCTGGCTGTCTAATAGAAATTATTCCTAATTAAATTACAAATGATCACCTCAGTGATTGAAGATCAAATAAATGGGTTAGCACAAAAAAGGAATTTAACACTTGAAATGAACTTAAGTCAAAGTATTACAAACAGCATGCATTAATTGAAAGAAATATATCCCATATTTACATTATATACAACAAACAAATGCTCAAATTAATTAATCTAACCCATTATTACGTTAATATAAATTAGTTCGTCCGTCTAACAAAAAAATAAAATCATGGACTCGGGAAGCGGACCATGTTAAGTAACCATAATTAATTTACACTGAACCCCGTTTAGTCGCGATAACATCCCCTAAATATCAAAATTGTGTACTCATTCCTGTGTAGAATTCCATTGTCTCGTAGCGGAGGATATATAGGCTTTACGGCCCCATGGTGATTTAACCGTCCATCATGTCGCACAATACAAATTTAACATAATAAAACACTTCTGGGTGACTACCCATGATTAATACCTTATTACACTATTTTACACAAAAATATTAATAACAAAAAAAACACTTATAGGTGCTCCTAGACCCATGACACTCGCACAATATACTCTTCATATACGCCCGAAACACACGTCGTGACACATTACGGCGAAATGTCGTTCATTTGAACCGGCGCGTATCGCGTCTTCAACCGGCACTTCCTGGTTTATTTTCAAGCCGTCTTGATCATCGCCTAGCTCCTATAATTCCCTGCTCGGATAGTTATTCACCGTCTATCTTGAGGTGTTTACTTCAGGCTCCGCACACTGCCTTCCAAAGGTACTATCGGCGTTCCGTTAGTTATTTATTATTTAAACACATGACATTCATTAAATTCAACATACAATTGTACTGATTATACACACTCGGTACTATGGATAATTTCACTGTTCGTATTCATTCTCCTAATAATTCACGTACTTTCAGCTCTAATTGACTTCGAATACGTCCCGAGGTACTGACTTACAGAGTCAACATGTCAGAGTCTCAACTACTTCATTACGACTGACACGACTGGTGACCGATAACGACTGGTGACTGGTAAGAACTGAGTACTGGTAAGAACTGAGTGATGTGAGGTCCGCTCGGTCACAACTGGTGACTTCAAACGACTGAGTACTGGTAGGAACTGCTGTAATGTGAGGTCCGCTACTGGACTTTTATGGACGATATGATTTCCCGCCGGGGTCATCCGCGGTCAACTTTTGGAGAGGGGGGTTGGTTATCCTAAATCGGCATATGCAGGCGGAGTTGGATCTCTTGCTTTATCCTACTTAATACACTGGTGATACACATTCATGTGTCGTATTCTGAACTCATATCGTTCGGTGATCATGGAAATATCACTTAATTTCTGTCCTCCACCTTTCGCGCGCTAACTCGGCGTCCCTGATGGCGTGCTCATCTCGACCAATGGCGAGATAGCGTGGGTCATTTCCACGAATTCATTACTTTAATTTATTACGATTACCATTATTCAACATGGGAACGATATCACAAAAATCCCCTCTATTCACTCATGTGGTTGGAATAATTTAATTATTGTTATCGGAGAAGCTAACTGGAGTTCACTCTGAGTTTTTCTTATGTTGGTTCATCTGCGGCCTACGATAAATTTTCTCATTGGTCAACACCGCTTTGGTTAGTTTTAAATCTCTCCCTGTTAAACGTGGCCACACCAAATGCCTCGGGCGTGAAAATACCCGGTACGTCATATTCTCGGTATTGGCGATACACCTGCTCGGCCTTGGTCCGAAATATATACTCTTTCACTTCCTTGTAGTAATTATTCTGTTGTTGTGAGCTCTAGATTTTAATCCTCTTATCTTTTGACCAGGAAACCTTCTTCCCCTTAATGACAAGCTTACGGTGGCGCCGGACTGTCGCGATCATGTTGAAATTCTCCCGTCCACACAAAACTGACACTGTATTTATTTAATATTCCAATATATCTGTATTTCTCATATCAAAATCAAATCATGAAACTAGGGGATATCTCATCAGGGTACATTTTCCCGTTGCTCGGTAAAAAAAAATCTTGTGATAATCATGAGATTTTTTTTTTATATCCGCATCATACTTTCATCATGATTTGATTACTGCTTTCGTTCCGTTTCAATGGTGACTGATCTCGTCCCGCAGATTCTGGTTATTGAGTCTCAATTCTTCATTCTCTCGTTGAATCAGGTGGATCCTGTTAACAAACTCTTGGACATCACTGTCGATCTCTCCGCATTCTGGGCATGGTCTTGCTTCTATTTGCCTATGGATCAGCTGGACTACTTCTTCTCTTCCGTCTTCTTCTTCATCATCCTCTCCTTCGTCCTCATCTTCTTCTTGGTCATCCTCTGTTTTATTTAAACTCTCTCGTTTTTCTCCTAGCTCCGAGTTGTCGTTCGTCCTCGAATCTTGGGGCGTTTGGATTTAGCTGGCTACTATATTGAGAATGTGACAACGGCGCGTTCCTTTCCCCGTTGCGACCACCATTTGCCTCCTTATTCCATTTGTCTTCTAAATATTGCCTGGTCTCCTGATGTAGCTCCTCCATAGTTTGTATCGTCGCCTCTATGTATGGTTTCCCATCGTCTCGGTCCCAAACACTACATGGCTTGTCATCCTTTCGGTCATGATTTTGGATTGCCTCCTTCCATTTCCTCTTCTTCAGCTCATCGAGGTACTGCTGGGTTTCTGGGTGTCGATCGTCCCCATTTCTACGGTATTCCTCCGTGTAATGCCTTCGGTTATTCTGATTTCTTCGGTGGTACGGCTGAGTTTCGCTCCTTCCATTCCGATATCCACGGTATCCCCTTTCGTCATGGAATTTAACATGCTTCGTTTGCCAGTTGCCTTCCGCAAATCCTCCTCCGTGATTCCATTGTCGGGGTCTCCATCCTGGATCATACATCCTCTTGGGTTCTGGATCGGTACTCGTTCCTTGGCTTCTAGTATTAATGGTTCTAGTTTCCGTCTGCCTCTCGACGTTATTTATCTGTTGCTCTCTAGGCCTGGGTTGCCTCTGGTTAGAGTGATACGTGGTCTGATCTAATTGACGTAACAAAGCTTCCGCTTGCACTGCAGTCTGAATATTCGACGCAATCATCATCCGTTGGACCTCAAATGGTAACTGCTTCCCGATAGCGCTAATGAGTTCTGTCTCACTGACCGGATTATCTAATTCCCGCATCTTATGAAATTGGGATACGAAATACTCTGAATATTTAGTTGGGGACGATGTTGAATAACGTCTAGAATACAACTCCAACCTAAGATCTTGCTGTTCTTGGATACTCCAGAATTTTTGTAAAAACGCCTGTCGGAATCCTATGAAATCCTCGAATGTGTATAAGAAGGCCCTGAACCACATTGCAGGTGCTCCGTCCAAAAACTTCTCTACAGTTCGTAATTGCCGCTCCGCCGGAATTTTATTTTCACTAATATAGTTAGTGATCTCGCGGATGAAGCCTTTAGGGGTTATATGTCCTCGAGCGTCGTATCTAGGTGGTTTGTCGTCTGACATTTTGATGACGTGGACCACAGATGTCGGAAGGGCATTTGATGATGATGACGATCCGTCTCCTACTTCAAACTTAAGTCCGGTCGTATCAGCTTGTGACATGCCTTCCTTTTTATGAAAGCCCTGATTGTCTGGGGTCTCGAACTCTCGGTACTGGAGATGGAAGTCCTGAACTGACCCTGGCTGTTCTAACCTGGCCTTGACCTGTTCCAGATCCTTTCTAATTTCTTCCAGCCTTTCGGTATTACTGTCTGACATTTGCTTGGACACTGAATTCTGCCCCGTGTGGACCTTAAATTGTTCCACTATTCTGACCTCTGTGTCAGCGATCGTCTGGCTTTGTTCCGCTAACCCATCAGTCTTTCTGAACAATGCTATATTTGCCTCCTCACACTGTGTGAGTCTACGGCTACGATCTTCCGAATTCGTTTTTATATCCTGAATTTCATTTCTGAGACCGGCTACTAGTACTAGGGTACGAACAGTTTCACCTCGTAACTCATCGATTCCCTTTTCGTGCCTGTCCAAAGTACTTGCAGTATGTGCACCTTTACTTTCCACGTGGCTTCGGATGATATCGTTTTCCTTGCGACATTCACCCCTCACCTCATCGATGTGCGCCTTTAAATCTTCGCGGTCGACCAACCTCTGAGCTGAAATCTCCTGAATACTGGCCTTTAATTTCTCCTTAATTTCGTTACGTTCTAGTAACGCCTCATCCCTGAATCGGTCAACCTTTTCATTGACACTAATAATACAAGAGTCGATATGCCCTTTCAATTCGTCCTTAGCGAAATGACACGCCTCCTGGACTTGGGTCATTCGGTCCCGTAATTCCTGTCCCAGTGAAATGCTGGCGGCATGAACCTCAGCTATTTGTTCTGTGAGTTTCATTTTATTAAATTCACACGCGGCCTGTACCATATCGACTTTATTTTCCAAAGAAACGCTAGCGGCCTGCACCTTGTCCACTTTAATTTCTAACGAACTATTAGCGGCATGTATTTGTTCCGTCAGTTCCTGTCTAGTAGAAACACTAGCGGCCTGAACTATAGATGTCAGTTCCTGTTTAGTAGAAAGATTAGCGGCCTGAACTATAGATGTCAGTTCCTGTTTAGTAGAAACATTAGCGGCCTGAATTTGTTCCGTAGTTACAGCCAAAACTCGCATCAAATCTTCCAAAGTGAGAGCTTTCACCTCTCCCTGTCCTTCTAACTGTTCACCTAGGGGATGCTCCCCACCTTCGTCTGACATTATATCAAATGAGAAAAGAGGGCCGATCAGCCTCTCATCCTATCGCACACGATTACGACAATTTTGGGTCTAGGCCCTATCATACGGTTATTTCCTCGTTAATATTTTCTAGAATTTTTAAATTTCCAAATTCAAAACCAAACAATATTTTTCGCTTTCACATAGCGAATAATTTATATAACGTAATTCAAATTTTCATATTAATTGCCATCACGTGCTCATTATGAGTGAAATTCATATCATTAGTGACTCCCGACTATGGCAACAACAACAACAATCGATAATACCACGATGAAAAACTTGAAGTCACCTGTCTTGAAATAATTTACATTTAACTTACACAGTTCCATTATCTTTTTATTAATACTTGAATCTGGTTCTCAGTCACATTTTTACCAAATACAGTATTCCTAATAAATTTTGCCTATATAAAAATCCTGCCCATGGATAGTTACATTTATGTGGAGTCTCACTAGATCAAAATAAATTTTAATTTCATAGAATAGGGAATTATTAATTTAATGAGTCTTTATAGCAATAAACTACTCTTGTATAATTATCAAGTCTAGCCCCGTTCGAAACTAACCTTACTTTAACATGAATTACTACTTGACATATCAAAAACCACTATTTAACTTAACCGTGATGCGGTCAAAATTTAATTAAATATCCCGATTGGGTTTACATTGAAGTTAAACAACTGGGCATATCTATAATGAAATCGGGCACTGAGCTGGTCGCTAATGATATCGTCGCTAATACAACAAAAAGTTCAGATTTTTTTTTTTTGCGTAAAAAATTATAAAGTCACCCGTTGCTCAAACATGATGCAATAGGCCCTTTTACGTTGGGCGCCATTATGCACCCGCCCACCTCCTGAGTCCCAGACTAGCATTTATCTCAGGGGTGATCAGTTCGAAAACGAATAAAAAAAAATTTTATATCAAAAAAAATATATATATCGGCGCATCAAATGAACACAGGGATGAACGGGGCATGAAAATTTAAGGTTACGGGGGACGACTCATTCATGGATACAAAATTCTGACTCCACAATAGGACTGGGAAGTGACAACTTAAATTCCATGGGCATACTGGACTAACTACAATGAAAAGATATGGAAGCTGTTTCCTATTGAAATTGCAATGAGGAGCAATTTATTCACTTATTTTGCATACTACACATGATGACAAATTTACATTGGGACACTTTTAATCCTGAAAAATAAATGACATAATATTTGGATTTTACCTCACTACTCTGGTAGTGTAAAACATCTGGTGAATTCGTCCCAATTGGTTACTGGGGATCGAATTCACATCCGTATGATTGGACGTTTCACCGCTGGAAATCTTCTTTCGGAAACGAAGGCACGACAGTAACTTTTTACTGTCGTCTCCTCGTTCCGTTTGGACATGAGACACTTCCGGTATGTACATTCTGGTGAGCCGGACACCCACCGTAGAAAATGTTATCGCCTCGAAAAAACGGGAACTTATAATACGGACAAACTCTAGCCTATTACTTCCAGATTCACAAACACACCAGGTAGAGTTCATTAACTCAAAAGCTACTTTAATATTTACACTTGTCAATACGACAAGACGTACGGAAAGGTTCATTACTCTGCTCTGACCCTGCAAACATGTGCCGTCCGTGGGTTATTTACGTATCTACCGCTATCTCCCCGTGAAAACCCAACATGTGGTTCGGAGCAGTTCGACACAGGATGACTGTCCCTAGCATATCCTCCTATTATTATTAGATAATATCATTACCATTCTCTGTCTGATCATTAGCATATACTTTGACTACCATCAATTAATTTTATTATTATCATTAATTTCAATTATAATCCGGTATTTGATTATTATCATTTGTCATCCGGGATGATTATATGCCAACCCTTGCCGACGTTTCAAACGAAGGTTAGTTCTTCCTCCTAAATTATCCGCACAATATAATGGTCAGCTTCCTCATAAATATTTTTATTATTATTATTATTATTATTATTATTATTATTATTATTAATAGTGGAAATCGTGATTATCGTAACCCGTAATCATCCTTTCTATAATACTTCAACTTCTCGCTCTTATTATTTTCATCAAAAAAATAAAATAAAAAAAGTACCTTCATTGGTTATTCTTATTCTTCTTCTCCTTCTTCAAATATTTTATTTATTATTATTATTAGTTAAAAATCTCAAATCTTTCATTTCATCTCCCAACATCATTATTATGTCCAAAATATAAAAAAAATTATTCTTCAAAAAAAAAAAAGTAGCTTAGTTTTTATTATTATTATTATTATTATTATTTTTTAAAAAAAACTTAAATTCGCCTGTTACACGGTAGTTCACTCTTAATATGTTTAACGCATAACCCCTTTTACAATTCCGATTTATCTTGGCACTAAGCACTCGATTTAAGACAAGATTCACTTGGAGTATGATTATTGTTATTATTATTATTAAAAATGGAAAGATGATATTTTAATATCCACTCTTTAGAATTTAGTCACACATGTTAAATCCCGTTATGAACCACTAAGATCTGCTTTATATTAGTCGGGACCACACGGTATTCGGGACCGTACCTTCAACTTCGTACTGCCGTTAATTTTATATGGGGACACCTGTCCTCCCAAGACACATCTCACAACCTATGGCACATCGCGGCTGGGCAAATACCTCCAATGCCGGCGATTGCTAAACTATTCCTTCAAATTTGAAGTCCATTTCCTTTCATCGGAACTCTTCAAACATTTAATTCATAAAATAATCCTCGGTGCGTGGATTCTACCACTAATAACATCGGCATATGCATTTATATCATATTAGGCCTTGAGATTCATCTATTTCATCATTACAAACAATACGGCTCAATTTATTTCACGCCGGATATTCGTCCCTCATGACTTCCAACTCTAAATATGGGCTCAAATCATTCTGGGCTTTTAACATATCGTGACCATTCTAATTCACGTGCCTATATCGCTTTTAAACAAAATTTTAATGGTTAAATTAAAGTCCAAAAACGTAAAATCAAAAATTTACGTAAAATCAAACTGATTACGCGAATGAAAGTCTTTAACGCTACATGTCATCTCCACATTGATTATTATATTTGCACTGGCTAACTCACGAAGCACTGTCATTATTATTATTTTTTAACTTGCACACGCCCAAATATTATTATTATTATTATTTTACTTTCCTTTGTCGACTCACAAACATGATTATTATTAGTATTTTAATGACCTTCCGTACGCAACACAAATCTTCCATACTCTGGCTTTTTCATAATCTGGCTGTCTAATAGAAATTATTCCTAATTAAATTACAAATGATCACCTCAGTGATTGAAGATCAAATAAATGGGTTAGCACAAAAAAGGAATTTAACACTTGAAATGAACTTAAGTCAAAGTATTACAAACAGCATGCATTAATTGAAAGAAATATATCCCATATTTACATTATATACAACAAACAAATGCTCAAATTAATTAATCTAACCCATTATTACGTTAATATAAATTAGTTCGTCCGTCTAACAAAAAAATAAAATCATGGACTCGGGAAGCGGACCATGTTAAGTAACCATAATTAATTTACACTGAACCCCGTTTAGTCGCGATAACATCCCCTAAATATCAAAATTGTGTACTCATTCCTGTGTAGAATTCCATTGTCTCGTAGCGGAGGATATATAGGCTTTACGGCCCCATGGTGATTTAACCGTCCATCATGTCGCACAATACAAATTTAACATAATAAAACACTTCTGGGTGACTACCCATGATTAATACCTTATTACACTATTTTACACAAAAATATTAATAACAAAAAAAACACTTATAGGTGCTCCTAGACCCATGACACTCGCACAATATACTCTTCATATACGCCCGAAACACACGTCGTGACACATTACGGCGAAATGTCGTTCATTTGAACCGGCGCGTATCGCGTCTTCAACCGGCACTTCCTGGTTTATTTTCAAGCCGTCTTGATCATCGCCTAGCTCCTATAATTCCCTGCTCGGATAGTTATTCACCGTCTATCTTGAGGTGTTTACTTCAGGCTCCGCACACTGCCTTCCAAAGGTACTATCGGCGTTCCGTTAGTTATTTATTATTTAAACACATGACATTCATTAAATTCAACATACAATTGTACTGATTATACACACTCGGTACTATGGATAATTTCACTGTTCGTATTCATTCTCCTAATAATTCACGTACTTTCAGCTCTAATTGACTTCGAATACGTCCCGAGGTACTGACTTACAGAGTCAACATGTCAGAGTCTCAACTACTTCATTACGACTGACACGACTGGTGACCGATAACGACTGGTGACTGGTAAGAACTGAGTACTGGTAAGAACTGAGTGATGTGAGGTCCGCTCGGTCACAACTGGTGACTTCAAACGACTGAGTACTGGTAGGAACTGCTGTAATGTGAGGTCCGCTACTGGACTTTTATGGACGATATGATTTCCCGCCGGGGTCATCCGCGGTCAACTTTTGGAGAGGGGGGTTGGTTATCCTAAATCGGCATATGCAGGCGGAGTTGGATCTCTTGCTTTATCCTACTTAATACACTGGTGATACACATTCATGTGTCGTATTCTGAACTCATATCGTTCGGTGATCATGGAAATATCACTTAATTTCTGTCCTCCACCTTTCGCGCGCTAACTCGGCGTCCCTGATGGCGTGCTCATCTCGACCAATGGCGAGATAGCGTGGGTCATTTCCACGAATTCATTACTTTAATTTATTACGATTACCATTATTCAACATGGGAACGATATCACAAAAATCCCCTCTATTCACTCATGTGGTTGGAATAATTTAATTATTGTTATCGGAGAAGCTAACTGGAGTTCACTCTGAGTTTTTCTTATGTTGGTTCATCTGCGGCCTACGATAAATTTTCTCATTGGTCAACACCGCTTTGGTTAGTTTTAAATCTCTCCCTGTTAAACGTGGCCACACCAAATGCCTCGGGCGTGAAAATACCCGGTACGTCATATTCTCGGTATTGGCGATACACCTGCTCGGCCTTGGTCCGAAATATATACTCTTTCACTTCCTTGTAGTAATTATTCTGTTGTTGTGAGCTCTAGATTTTAATCCTCTTATCTTTTGACCAGGAAACCTTCTTCCCCTTAATGACAAGCTTACGGTGGCGCCGGACTGTCGCGATCATGTTGAAATTCTCCCGTCCACACAAAACTGACACTGTATTTATTTAATATTCCAATATATCTGTATTTCTCATATCAAAATCAAATCATGAAACTAGGGGATATCTCATCAGGGTACAGTAATTAAAGTAATTTTTCATTAAATGGCAAACAGTTTACATTAAAGTCATTTACATTAAATTAATGTACTTTCGACAGACAGACAGACAGACAGACAGACACACGTATAATTTTGATTTTCCACCCATGTTGTATATCTACCCAATGACATTTTCTGTTATATTCATCTGCTGTAACAGTCCATTTTTGTACGTTTTGTGGACACTGTAAATATATGTTCTATTTTGTTTCAGGAAGATCCTGAATTTACGGATCTAGAACAATTCCACCAACGGGAGGTAACCCATCCTACATCATCGGCTCTGTCAACACCAAGAGATAATGGATCAACTATATCATGAAATGTGACACCAGCACCAATTGTGCTGCGGCCAAAGCGGATAAAGAACCTGACTCCGACAGATGAGGTGATACAGCTAGCGGGAAAGCAGCTGAAAGTTGCTCGTCCTGATGATGAATTCGAAGCCTACAGGAAGTATGTAGCCAATAAGCTACGTTCCTTTAAAGGTTACCAGGCCGTACTCGCTCGGAAGCTCATTAACGACGTGACTTTCGAGGGGGAGTTTGAAACATTCACTAAAGATTTTGAAGTAATGAACTGTCACTCAAACCGTTCATTCGAAAATAATGACTATCAACAATTTAAACCTCAAATATACCCTCAACAACAACCCTACCCCTATCTTCAATTCTCTTACCCTCTGGTACCCTACCATCAACAACAGAATCATTGTCCATCCAATAACGTTCCACGGCTTAACACGATACTCCCAAACTCTCAAATAAACAAACTTGAACAACCCAACTCTCAACAAACCGACACTCAGCAACCCGAATCTCAACAACACTTTTCTCAACAATCCACTTATTCAAACATGTCAAGTTCATGTAACATAAATCCCAACCAATCAATGGAAAGCATTCTACCTACTTTTCAAATTTCTCGGAGTAGTAGGACATATTCATGTGTTCAACATATTCTATGATTATTTTTACTTTATATTGCGTTACAGTTATTGCATTTAGTTATAGTTTGTATTGTATATGTTCTTCAGCTTGTGTAGTTTTCAGAAGCTCATGAAATTACTCCAGTTGTAGATTGGACCAGTAGATTCACCCGGAACTTGGAAGTTCCCCATTTTCCCACATACTCTATGTCAATTCCTTCAGCCAGTGAGCCGTATTTTCACATAATATTATAATTATTATGTAAGTCTGTTGTTTGTTTAAAGTACATTACTCCGAAGCAGCCTGTTAACAACATCCCATTGTGCTGTAGCACGTAGTGTGCAGTACTCCCGCCCGCGGTTCCCAGACGAGGCAGCAAGGTAGGAATGTCGATGAACCTCGTACGGGTGAAGGTCACGACCTCTGGCCATGTTGTGGCCAATTAACGCGGCCCCTGGCTGAACACAATCGTGACAGGTGGATCTAGGCCTGGATTACAGGGAGCTGTCTAAAGGCCGCAAACAATTAACGGGGCTAGACTATTCAATGACCTTCTTTGTAACCCTCAGCCTACACGAATGCAATCCAATTCTACGCTCTATTACACACACAAGTAGACAAGATTTTGATAAATACTGGTAAAGTTCCCCAATTTGTTTGAATATATTACTCATAATATAAATAATACCTCGGGATATACCTAGGGGTGGTGATTCTTAGCGTTCACAAATCACAAGTTCCGCGTTTATTATTTGTGTATTTAGCGTTTTGTAGCGTTTATACGTTTGTAATGCCGAGCAAGTTTGCTACGCGGTCACGTAGCTGTGAGCTTGCATTTTAGAGACTGTAGGTTCGAACTCCGTAGTCGGCAGCCCTGAGGATTATTTTCACACCACCGGGCAAGTTGGCCGTGCGCGTAGAGGCGCGCGGCTGTGAGGTTGCATCCGGGAGATAGTAGGTTCGAATCCCACTATCGGCAGCCCTGAAGATGCTTTTCCGTGCCTATCCCATCGACCTATCTGTGTCGGTGCGACGTAAAGCCCCTAGCAAAAAAAAATTCACACCAGGTAAATCACCTTAATTAAAGCCGTGTTCGCTTCCTTCCCAGTCCTAGCCCTTTCCTATGCCATCGTTGCCATAAGACCTATCTCTGTCCGTCCAATGTAAAACAAATATACATTTGTAATTTAGCACGCATAGTATTTGCATTGTCCGCCTCTGTGGTGTAGTGGTTAGTGTAATTAGCTGCCACCCCGGGAGGCCCGGGTTCGATTCCCGGCTCTGCTACGAAATTTGAAAAGTGGTACGAGGGCTGGAACGGGGTCCACTCAGCCTCGGGAGGTCAACTGAGTAGACGTGGGTTCGATTCCCACCTCAACCAACCTGGAAGTGGTTTTCCGTGGTTTCCCACTTCTCCTCCAGGCAAATGCCGGGATGGTATCTAACTTACAGCCACGGCCGCTTCCTTCCCTCTTCCTTGTCTATCCCTTCCAATCTTCTCATCCCCCATGAAGGCCCCTGTTCAGCATAGCAGGTGAGGCCACCTGTGCGATGTACTGGTCATCCTCCCCAGTCCTATCCCCCACCCAATGTCTCATGCTCCAGGACACTACCCTTGAGGCGGTAGAGGTGGGATATCTTGCTGAGTTCGAGGAAGAAACCAACCCTGGAAGGTAAACAGATTAAGAAAGAAAGAAAGAAAGAAGAATTTGAGTTAATTCTGAAAGATACTGTAGGTAACAATCTCGACTATATTTACATGAAATTAAGATGGCATTTGCGCAAAGTTAACTGTAATATAAAGAACATTGTATAACACGTTGAGTGCCGAGCCGATTGTAGCACACTATTCCACGGGTGCCAAGCATGTTTTTGAATTGCATTCCGCTGGTGCCAAAGCAATTGTAAGCGTTGTAGTCTGTTTATATAATCTTGGGATGTATTTATATGATGTACTAAGTTAATTTTATCTCACCATACCATGGTCATGTGTGACGCCATATGGTGTCACATCAATTTTTAGGAAAGATAAAATATAGCGTGACGCCATATGGCGTCACAGAATTTTTGGTCATGGAATGTGCAATACGAATTTCAAATACGGGATATTTATTTGCTAATTCAAATTAACGCAATATTGATTAAAACCTAGTAAAATGCAAAACAAGTACTTATATTACATTACATATTGTTGTGAACAGTTTTCTGATAACTCTAAACAATGAAAATATGCGTCTCGGCACGCCCGAGTTCTTGTTACTCGTTGTAATTTTTCAAACCTTATTGGCATCGTTGTTCTAACATCGTCCATTGTACACTTGTTTCATGTGCTATTTTCATATTTACGTTTTGCACATCTGATCGGGAAGTTAAGGGGAACGCGCTAACTATACGCTACCTGGCTGCTAGCGCAGCTTGACGCAGCCTGGTTGGTTCATGTCCGCTGCTACGTTCCTCCCTACCTCTCCGCCATACCCCGATACTCCCGCGGCAGTTCTAATTTTATGACTTTATTTGTTCAATTTTGTCGTTGAAACTTGCGCCGGGTACATGCAGTTTTCACCTTAGCATTCTACTGCCTCCCACGAACATTCTTACCAAATTTCAACCGAATCCGAGTGTAACACATGTATGTGTTCCCTCGTAAGATTATTACCAATATCTTCCATTTTTTATATTTTTGCACAACTATATAAAGTGAGTGATAATACGTACGTAAACGAGGAATAAACAATGCCTGGCGCGCTTTCACCTGTGACAATGACCACTGGCCAGTCAGTGGCTTCGGAAGAATACTGTGGCGCCACATGATAGCATAGAGTAAAAATACATAGGTGGAATAGAACCTGAAGTTCGCCCTTTCACGTAGCACCAATTTTACGCGCATAGATGTCACAGGTGATTATCTATGGTGGATCGCCTGAAACTCAACTGTGCCGCCATATGGCGTCACGCCAACTCTGTTTTCAAGAACGGTGTGCCGCCATATGGCGTCACGCCATCTCAAATTTGAAGACCACCGTGACGCCATATGGCGGCACGTGGCACCCAACGTGATAATAATATTCTACATTTATGTTAAACTGATATAGGCTAAAGGAAAACATAGTTAAACACAAATTTATCTTGATGTAAAATCAGATGAATAAAATGAAAATACACATAAATCATAAAGCATAAATCGTGTTCACGAATGAGTGACATCGATGAAGGAAATCATGACATACGTGATCACTTGTGTTTTGTCACTTGCAATTAAATTGTATCTACAATGTTGATAGAACCCCAAATACGTTACGGATGCGCTTGGGCAAACTCTGGGTATTTGAAGTTAATAGCCAACAATATTCGCAGGCAGTCCGGCGGGGACGAGTGGGAGGGGCTCTGAATCGTCGGTGTAAGTTTCTAGAAAAAGAATGAAAGGCATAAATAACATTTTACTTGAAAAGAATCGTCGATTTGAATTTATATCGCATTTTACTTTAAATTTCGTAATTTGAGTAAATGTCGCATTTTTATCGCATTGTAGAAACACATTGAAGGATGGTTTACTGGTCGTGAGAAATGAAAATACGGAAGTACAAGCTCTCAAAATCATTTCGCGTATGATCGCTATTAACAAAAATGACCACAAATATTTTCTCTTTTTATTGGTGGCGTACAGTCATATAGGGCCTAATCGCTACGCATTTTTTATTATCTTTCTTCCTTTGCCTGGCCGTATATGGGGGCACTCCAGAGTGTCACTCATGGTACCGAGCGAGTTGGCCGTGCGGTTAGGGTCGCGTAGCTGTGTACTTGCATGCGGGAGTAAGTGGGTACGAACTCCACTGTCGGCAAACCTGAAGATGGTTTTCCGTGGCTTCCCATTCTTACACCAGGCATGGGGATGTACATTAATTAATTAATTAATTAATTAAATATTTTTAAAAATCATTCGGGGTAGGCTCTTCTGATCCGTAAAGAATAATCACTCCGCATCTGTATCTGGGCTATTCAGACGTCTCATTCCTCAATCCGATTTCAGCTGTTCACTTCCTATTCACTGCTTGCTATGCTTGACTTAAATTGTCGATAGGTTAGATATAAATTCAAAGAGGGACATGTTCACGCATGCTTACGAGGGACTCTATAACCAACAGGCGAACGAGAGTTCAGCTACAAGGGATGATGCCCTTTTTCCCCCTGAGGTTCACAGCTGACACGCATTGACGGCTGCTTGCCATCAGACTGGGAGGGCTGTAAGTCTGGGCAACATAGAATAGAACTGAAGCAAACTGCCTCTACTGATGGTCCTTAAAGGCACATATCAGTACTGCCTTGGCGGGCGAGACCTAGCGTTTACAGAGCACTCTGTTTTCTGTTACCGGGCGAGTTGGCCGTGCGGTTAGGGGCGCGCAGCTGTGAGCTTGCATCCGGGAGATAGTTGGTTCGAACCCCACTGTCGGCAGCCCTGGATATGGTCTTCCGTGGTTTCCCATTTTCACACCATGCAAATGTTGGGGCTATGCCTTAATTAAGGCCGCAGACGCTTCCTTCCCACTCTTTGCCGTTTCCTATCCGATCGTCACTATAAGACGTATCTGTGTCGGTGCGACGTTGAACCCATGACCTTGCCTTAAAGGGTTCAACGTAAAGCAACTAGCTAAAAAAAGTCTTCTGGTATGAGATAGAACAAATTTGTTGCTTTCATTGATTTTCCCCACAGACTCATCCATAGCTTTGACAATGTCAAAGTGACTGAAATATGATCGATACTAGTTATGTCACGCTCTATGCAGTCAGTCCATGTTATGAACGACATTATGAAGGGTCGGTTGTTGCGTACATTTCTGTTAGCTTGGTGGGCTGATATGTAGTAGCAACTTATGACTTGGTGAGGAAAGCAGCGGGAAACCAGATCACTCCTCATGTCCTTTCTACAAATCTTCAGTGACCATCTATGACAGCTGATGGTAGACCCAACTAGCCTTTGGTTGAGTATTAAACACATAGTTCCACCTCTGTAGTGTACTGGTTAGTGTGATTAGCTGACAACCCCTTAGGCCCGGGTTCGATTCCCAGCTCTGCCACGAAATTTACAAAGTGGTACGAGGAATAGAACGGGGTTCACTCAGCACTGGAAGGTCAACTGCGTAGAGGTGGGTTTGATTCCCACCTCAGCCATCCTGGAAGTGGTTTTCCGTGGTTTCCCACTTCTCCTCCAGGCAAATGCCGGGATGGTACCTAACTTAATGCCACGGCCGCTTCCTTCCCTCTCCCTTGTCTATCCCTCCCAATCTTCCCATACCCCGCAAGGCCCCTGTTCAGCGTAGCATAGCCTGGGCGAGGTTCAGGTCATCCTCCCCAGTTGTATCCCCGGACCTAGCGTCAGAAGCTTCAGGACACTGCCCTTGAGGCGGTAGAGGTGGGATGCCTCGCTGAGCCCGAGCGAAAAACCGACCCTGCAGGGTAAACAGATAAACAAGAAGAAGGATTTAACACATAGGCTTACTGTATGTTGGTAAGGGACGGTCTACGCGCGTCCCCAGTGCTGTAGAATAGTAAATACGTACTATGTAGCCCTCCCTGTCCCACTTGAATCGACCTTCCCTGCTGACACGACATACTACGCTTAGATTTGACATTAAGGAGAAAATTGCTGTGTTAGTTAATTACAATAGATTCTATGTTATCTATATTTAAGATATGACTCATATCAGAACAAGGACGAGAACGAACCCCACAGCATTCCTGAGTTCATCGCGATTTTTTCTGTGTGGCGTGAAATGAACTCTATACATTAGGCCTACCTCTTTTTGTCGTTGACTTTGGGTGTTACTGGATCTATATTAAGAGACAGCTGACAATTTCCTTTCAGGCACTTTCGCTTTAAGACTTACAAATTAGGTCTCTGGACTTGGTGGGTAAATGCGATGTATCGACGCCTTCGAAAGTTCGCACTGATATGCCCTTTAAGGACGAGCATTATCTCAATGAAACTCCCAATTTCTGGGACAACTACTGGTTTGTTAGGCCTATCGATTTAACTTCTAGAATTTAATTGGCGTTAACATTCGAAACTTAGGCCGTTTAGCATTTGTCTCGTGTAGAGCCTCTAAGTCTCTTGGTAAGAAGCACATATCGTCCCATTCCCCTCTTAGTAGTTCGTATTCGAATATAGTGTAAAACTCATTCTGGCCAAGAGAAAATAAGAATCTCTTTAGATATAGAAATCTGCGGCCAAGACGGTAAATTCGTGCTCGTTTCACCCGTAAGTCCATGGTTCGATTCTCGGACAGAGAGATGAAAATTTTAAGAAACGAAATTTCCCCGTCCGGTGGCCCATGGCTCTGAAGTTCACTCAGCCTACATATACAATGAGTACCGGGTTAATTCCTGGAGGCAGAGGCGGCCGGGCGTAGAGCTAACCATTCTACTCAACGGATGTTACGGATAGTGGAAGCTTTCACCTCTCGCCCCTCAATAGGCTTAGTGTATAAGACCTGTGCGGAAATAACTTTCCTTTGCTTCAGCTTTTACCCTTCTTACTTCCAGGATGTTTATTCTCGACAACAGGTCAGCCATACAATGTTGATGCTGAAAGCTAATCATATTCTGTATGAAGACGGAGTCATAGCCCATGTTGACAAAAAATTCACCATTTGATAGCTATGCTGCACGTGTTCGAATTTGAGCAGATAATATTTAAGGCTCCGTACCAATAATGCTTCGTTATCATTTTTCTTCAGCCGAGCAAGAGGCCGAACGTTTTGAGTCACATAGCTATCAGCTTGCATTCGGGGGATAGTGGGTTCAGCCCCACTGTCTGCAGCTCTTAAGATGGTTTTCCGTGGTTTCGCATTTTCACACCAGGCAATAATTGAAGTCACAGCCACTTCTTTCCCACTCCTAGCCCTTTCCTATCCCATCGTCGAGATAAGACCTATCTGTGTCGGTCCGACGTAAATAAATTAAAAACAAACAAAAAACACAAAAATCTTGATTCCGACGAATTTCCAATGCAGGGAAAGAGAATGGGTGTCTACCTTAGTAAAGCGTTGTTTTTGAGCGGCACAATACTGTATGTACCGTAGGTTTGCAGCGACAATGAAGTACGATATGGCTATAACGCCGAAAACAGTGGCCATGACGCGAATTAATGTCGGGAGATAATAAACAATAGAAAACCATCTTCAAGGGAGGAAATACAAATCAAAACATAAGACGTAGACCGTTCAGAAAATTCTTATTTACAAATCGGCTAAGTAATTGTACAGACTGAAATCTTCTCCATCAAAATGGTCAAAGACAAAGACACCTCCGTACAGGCCACGAAGGCCCTTGGAGGAGTGGAAGGTATAGGCTTCCACCATTGTTAACCGCGGCACGTGATGGGGTAGAGTGGTTAGCTCTACGCCCAGCCGCCTTTGCCCAAAGGAATTAACCTGGTACTCCTTTTTGGTGTAGGCTGAGTGAACCTCAGGGCCATATGCACCTGCGGAAGTGGAAATCTCGTTTCTTAAATTTTACGACTTCCTGACGGGGATTCGAACCTACGTCCTTCCGGGTGATCCGAGCACGCCTCTACCGCTTCGGCCAGGCACCCCCTCCATCAAAATGGTACAAATAAGAACACTCTCCTAAGGGAATACAACACAACTTACTGTAAGTATTGCCTTCCTTGATGGGGCATATGCAATGTCTAAAATCAGGTACAGTTCGATAAAAATGAGCATTTGTACGGGGATAACTCATTCAGTTAGCCGATAATGAAAGCTCCAGCATTACGCTGAAGATCTCTCAGACATCATGAAACAAGAAGCGTTTGAGGGATATATTTTACCCCCGAATGGACAGTGAATAAACTCGCGATATTTCACGCATGCTATTCGCATATTACGAGTATAATGACATAAGTACCCGATCCCATAATAACACCGTCCGAGACTTATCTACCCACAGATCTACCACGTATGACAATACCATCATTGTTTTTAGCTGCCCACGAGTGGAATCAACCTGATTATATCAGGGCTATACAGAAACAAATTAAATATTAAAGCATTTGATTTATTAAAATTCATAATTTTGTTCAACTTCTTATTCTTCGCATTCTACCGCTTTTCCCACACCTGCAGGGTCGCGGGTGCGAACTTTGCCGAACACGTGAATTTGGTCCTGTTTAACTGCCGAATGCCCTTCCGACACCAAATATTGCTTGTTATTTTGTTGGTTGGTAGTGCGGTGTGTTGTCTGAATATGGAGAGGGGAGTGTTGGTACAAGCACAAACAGTGAGTTCCCAAGCCAGAAAAATTAATCACGCGCGATTAAAATCCCCGACCCAGCCGGGATCGAACTCTGGACGTCTCTGAACCGAAAGCCTCAAAGAGTCGGACACACAATTTTCTCTCACCGATTTATGTTAAATTGACACCTACAGGTTCATATTGCGTATGTCATCTCGTATCGTAGAGTGTACACCTATCTTAGGTCACTCTTAATTCTTAATTATTTTTAATTTTATTTACATGTAATAAGTTATAATATTAGGCTTGTCGCTTGTAATACAGTCATAAGTACGCATTTAAAAGGATTGAGTTTAACATCTGCACCGAGCGAGTCGGTCATGCGGTAAGAGTCGCGTAGCAGAGAGCTAGAAATGGTGGGTTCGAATCTCACCGTCGGCAGCCCTGAAGATGGTTTCCCATTGTCACACTTAATTAAGTCCGCTGTCACTACTTTCACAATCCTAGCCTTTCCCCATTCTTGCTTCGCCGAAGATCTACAATTTGATGATGATGGTGATGCTTGTTGTTTAAAGGGGCCTAACATCTAGGTCATCGGCCTCTCCAATTTGTTAGTTCAACGTTATACCACTAGCAATTAGATAATATCTGTATGATTTTTATTTTGATATCCTACGTGAAAATAAGTTGTATACTATTCATTACTTACACTGAGTGACCAAAAGTTACGGGAAGGGGTGTCCCATTAAAAATTTTTCCGTGTATGACCCCTGAGCGTTGCGGCTAGCTGCAGCGTAGCAGAGCAGTCTGTCACAGACACCAGTGTCGTGAAGATGGCAACAGGTCGCGAGTTAACCGACTTCGAACACGGGATGATCATCAGCCCACGCCACATGAGTCAGAAGCATTGCGGAGGTTACACGCGAAGTCGGGTTTCCGAAGTCAACAGTGTCGAGGGTGGATCTTCAGTATCGCAGGAAAATGGTTACCACCCGCGTAAACCGCCACACGGGAAGACCACAGGTTTTTAACACCTCCGCAGAACCATACGAGCTACTGCGATTCAGATCCCCGCCCAGTTGAAAGTTGGGACTCAGGAACCTATTTCTACCACAACTGCTAGGAGGCAACTGCACCATATAGGCTTCACTTGCCGACAACCAACTCGTGTCCATTTGCTGACACCTCGACACAGTGCTGAAAGACGTGCATGGGCCCGCAAACAACGGCAATGGACCATGGAACAGTGGCGGCGTATTGTATGGTCTGATGAATCCCGGTTCCAATTGTATCGAGCTGATGGGCGCGTGAGAGTGTAGCGTATGCCCCATGAATCTATGGATCCTGCGTGTTAACAAGGTTGTGTTCAGGCGGGAGGTGGCTCAGTTCTGGTCTGGGTGGCCTTCTCTTGGCCGCAATTACGCACCATTGTCCGGCTGCAGGGAGCGCTGACAGGTGCACATTATGTGGACATTCCTTCGGACCATCTGCATCCCTTTCTGGCCCAAGAGTACCGTGATGGAGATGCCATGTTTCTACAGGACAATGCGCCGTGTCACCGCTCTGTGGTGGCACGCAGGTGTTTGGAGGAGCACTCCAGTGAAGTTATGACCATGGATTGGACCTCCAAACCCCGAGATATTAATACAATCGAGCATTTATGGCATGCTGCCGATGCTGGTGTACGCTCCATGAACCCCGCACCAACTACACAAGACCAATAATAAGTAGCAGTGCAAGATAGGTTTGGGCGCTATGTCCCTGTTTCGGCACACTGTACCGGTGCATAGCTATGTTCCGCTGTTCCGGAACACGGAGCGTCAGTTGTTCCCAAACTTTCTCAAGCGAGACCGAGAAAGTGACTCGCTGTTCCGTCAGAAGCACCACTATGCACGGCCCTTCACCTACTAGCTGACTGTCGATACCGGAAGTGTGCCGCCATGTGCTGGAGTGTTCCGTGTTCCGTCGTATCCTTTTTGTTCTGTGAGTTCCGTTGCACCGGCAACTGGCCTTCGGTACATGCGGATAACTTAATGCGTTCTGTTTTGTAAGAGTGTTTTCATTGAAGCCTAGTTATACAAAGACGGTAAACTTTGAATAATGTCGCACAGGAGTCCTGTTTACGACATTTTACTAGGAATAAACAGGACAGAGTGACATGCAACTTATGTTCTTCTGTTTTGTCTGCAAAGGAATATTCAACCGGTACAACAACGAGACATTTGAAACTTAAACATCCTACAATTTTTATTTTCATGTTCTGCTTGTATAGGCTTAGTTTTATGTTCAATCTCCTGTTCCGCTTGTATATAATCTTTAATTTTTATCTTTATGTTTTGCTTGTGTGGGTTATTTTTTTATTTTCGTGTTCCGCTTGTATATAGTGTTTAATTTTTATCTTCGTATTTTGCTTGTATGGGTTATTTTTTATTTTCGTGTTCCACTTGTATATTGTGTACGAAAATCGAGTACTGACGAATGTTTCTTCAACTGTGCGAGTATATTTTTTAATTTGTGAAAATAACATTGTGACATTTGTAAACACATCTACTGCCAGTGTAATTGTGACAGGTGTATTTCAGAATGAATGAAAATATTCTTATCCTGAATACAACATTTAGACATTATATTCTTTGTGTCGGGCTGAGTGGCTCAGGCGGTTAAGGCGCTGGCCTTCTAACCCCAACTTGGCAGGTTCGATAACGGCTCAGTCCGGTGGTATTTCAAGGTTCTCAAGTACGACAGCCTCGTGTCGGTAGATTTACTTCCACGTAAAAGAACTCCTGCGGGACTGAATTCTGGCACCTCGGCGTCTCCGAAGACCGTAAAAGTAGTTAGTGGGACGTAAAGAAAATAACATTATTTTTATTATTATTATTATTATTATTATTATTATTATTATTATTATTATTATTATTATTATTATTATTATTATTATTATGATTTTCTGTGTTCCTATTTCAGAGTTCCGGCTGCTTTTTCACGTGCTGTGAAGTTTTATCCTGGCCTTAATTACTCACAATATAGGTTGATACATTCAACTGGTGAAAATATCCTTGGATTAGTTACTTTTAAACACCTTTACTGTCATTGTAACCTGTTATGTGTATTTCATATTGACCGAAAAAAATTCACCTAAAAGCAGCCTTTAAACGTTATTATTGGGCGCGAATTTCAGTGTTCCGACTGTTCGTTCACGTTCCGTGCAGCCTTACGCTGGCCGTAACTACACACAGCACGTCCGGTACAGTAGCACATTCCTGCTGAAGTGGTGCATATCATGTTGCCTCACAAGGTTCTCTCTACTGCGCAGTTACAGTCCCGTGTGCCGACATACTCCACCTCAACCTCTCAATGTTCCGGAACAACTGACTTTTCCGGTCTGCCCAACCCAAGTGCAAGATGAGTGGGTCCAGATCTCTCTAAAACGATTCCAATACCATGTAGAGTCGATGTCTCGCCGTATAGCTGCCGTTCTGAGGGCTCGCGGAGCAGCAACTCGTAATTAACACCACATTCAGTGTCTTCCCATGACTTTTAACCACTCAGTGTAACTCAATTATCATATACTTAATACGGAATGTTATTTATACTGTATAATGTCTATAAATATAACTTGTAGTCTTATATTTGTCAGGATATATGTGGGATAAGGCCATGTGGCTTTACTCTTATCAGAATAAATCGCGCGTCAATAATTCACAATGAATGGGAATTATTTTGCTCTCTGGAACCTCGGTGTGGGAATCAAATGTAGAACTCCAAGTGGTAATGGTTTGATTGGTGGGATAATACCTACCTTCAGTTTCTCAGGTCATGAAGTTCCGGTCACATTAGATAACCAAGCTTGTGACTTTCCGTGATTTTCTAGCTTTATGAACTCTAGTACTGTTTCTCCCAAAAGGAACTTCCTTTTGCGCTACATCGGATCTCTGAGATATCAGCACTATCGTCAGAGAAAATAAACATTCACAGCTGAAGTAGACAGATTTTCTTCCAAAAGTCATTGATACCCTAAATAAGAAACACTTTTCCGACAAATCTTCAATTCGAGCCGCTATCTGGAAGATTAGACTCAAACCTGGAGACATGTAGCAATAAACTGTGCCCAAGCAATCCCAATTCTATTGGCGTGAAATTAGGAAATTACATTTGCGTTCATCGCAACAGTGGATTTAAGACACACATGATTGAATGTAGAGTTCGTCCACAGCTTGAATGAAGGCGAGTAAACCTCTCAGGATAGACCTTGCTTCCCACAATTGCTACACGGAATTAATTAATATATTCATGCCGTATCGTTGTTCATTAAAATCTGGAGTGAGAAAACGTGATCATCAAACTCACCGACTTATTGAATGTGATCTGTTTGTTACAATGTATTATTATTATTATTATTATTATTATTATTATTATTATTATTATTATTATTATTATTATTATTATTATTATTATATTTTTTCGTTTACGGCCGTTAGAGAACACGTTAGGAAACAGTTACATGCTTCTGGAAGCCTTCTTCACAGCCCAAAACTTTAGCATCCTTTCTCTGGCAGCCTGTCTTCTTTCTTCCGTCCACCCACGGTTAAGTATTGGTTCGTCATGGAATCCCTGGAATTTGTCGATCGCTGACCTAAACTTTGTTCAGTTTGAGATGTTTCCTGAATTAGTCCCACCTGTTTGAGATCATTTCTCACCTCCTTTTTCGTTAGTCTCTTCTCATCGATTCTAAATAAATGCTGATATAATTTAAGTCTCCGATTTCTAATGGACTCAGTTAGCCTTTTATTGTCACGGTAAATTTCTTCCCTTTCTCGCAATCTACACTGTCCGTCCACAATCTTTGGACCCATTAATTTGCGATGGATCTTCCTTTCGAATTTCTCAGCTTGTCTCAGTCCCGCTTTCCCTGTCATTTGGAGGCATTCACTAGCGTACAGACATTCCGTTTTAATCATTGTATTCTAGTGCCTTAGTTTAGCTCGCCTGGATATGTTTTTCTTCTTGTATACAGGATATGTACTATGAAAAACCGCAGTCATCTTCTCCCGTCTGGTGTTGTTTGCTTCTCTTTCATTAGTTTTCAATTGCACTATTTCACCTAAGTACTTAAAGCTATCAACTCTTTCTATTTTACCGTGTTCTGTCTTCAGGTATCGAGGGGCTATTTTGATATTTGTTATATATTTAGTTTTTTCAGCAGAACTCTGTAGTCCTGCTTTTTTCTGCTTGTAGTTTTAGTACATTCAGCTGTTCTATTGCTGTGTCAGTATTCCTAGATAGCAGCTCGGGGTCATCAGCAAAGGCAGGGCAAATAATCATGACACCACTTTTTGATCCCCCAATGAATATTTGGTTAAGTAGTTCTTTCCTATCCGGTTATTTTTCCCATTGCCGGATAATCTTCTCCAACACATATTTGAAAATAATTGGTGACAGTCCATAACCCTGTATGACTCCTGTTTTAATTTCGAACTGCTTGGAGATCTCTCCCATGAACTTAACTTTCGAATGTGTCCCAGTTAAAGTCTGCTTAAAAATTGCCATTGTTTTGGCGTCGATCCCAATTTCCACCAATATATTGAATAGCACTTCCCTGTCGAATGAATCATACGCCTTCTTGAAGTCTACAAAAATCACTACCAGACCCTTTGAGAGATGATTCTCTAATACACGTTTCAGACTCCAGATTTGATCAACGCATGATCTTCCCTTCCTAAATCCCGCTTGATACTCGCCTAGTTGGTGATCCACTTGTTTCACAAGTATCTTCCGTAGTGCCTTAGACAATGTCTTATATGTTACAGGTGTGATGGAAATCACCTGTTTTGTGTAGAGGATGAATGACAGCATTTTTCCAGTCTTCAGGGATAACCTCCATTTCCCAGATCTATTCCATTTCTTGCCTTAAAATCGTGACTGCGATTTCTCCACCACTTTTCAGCAACTCCGCTGTGACAGAGACTTCCCCTGCAGCTTTGTGTTCTTTAAGTCCGTAATTATTTCACAGAGTTCTCTTGAGTTTGAGATATTGAGTTTTCATTCCATTGCTTTGGATCCTTTTTGGCAAATTATTTTTAGGTTTTTCACAGTTCAAAAATTTCTCAAAATATGTAGCTAATATTTCAAATTTTCATTCTTATTCACAGCCAATTTTCCATCTTCCCTTCGAAATCCCATGGCAGATGGTTGATATCCATTTATGTGCTCTTTAAAGGTCCTGTAAAAGGTTCTAGTGTTGTTCTTCTTAAATTCCGTGTCAATACTTCAGATGTTTGGTTCCTTTTGCTGTTTGTTTGTATGTCTCAAGTTTATCTTCTGTTTGTCTGCGTACCGTGCTTTGTAGGCTGCAGCTCTCCTATCAATTGCTACATCACAGTCTGTGGTCTACCATCGGCGTGTGCGAATTCGTCGCAATTGTGTAACATCCTCAGCTATATTTGCCATATTCTCTCGAATATCCTCGCAAGTCTCCATTTTCTTCTCCCAGATACGTCTTTCAAAATTGTTTCTGTTTTCTTGAAGTTTTTCATGGTTTGCTTTTATTGTTATTCGGAGAGTGTGTCCTCTTGTTTAGCGGTAAAAAGCAAAGCAAAGTCACCTCCGTACAGGCCATGAAGGCCCTTGGAAGAGTGGAAGGTAAAGGCTTCCACCATTGTTAACCTCGACACGTGATGGGGTAGAGTGGTTAGCTCTACGCTCAGCCGCCTTTGCCCCCAGGAATTAACCTGGTACTCATTTCTGGTGTAGGCTGAGTGAACATGAGAGCCATATGCACCTCCGGAAATGGAAATCTCGTTTCTTAAATTTTACGACTTCCTGACGGGGATCTTGTTTAGCGGTAACGGCTTGAAATTTATGCGGGTGAAGAAGTGATCGGAGTCAAGATTGGCTTCTTTCCGTACTACCGCCTTCATAATTCCTTTAGTGTTTCTCCTTGAAATTGCAACATGGTCCAGTTGATATTCACCTACGTCCTTCCGTGGAGGGCACCACGTATTCTTTTTCCTTGTTAGTCTTTTGAAGTACGTGGACATTAAGATCAAAAGTCTCACATAAGTCAATAAGTCTCTTCCGATTCGTATTTGTTCTCGTGCGAGCTGGATAACCACCTACCAGAATTTTGACATGATTGCTTGGCGTCTTTAGCAATTCATTCTCCAATTGATCCCATAATATTTTCACCTCATCAGGATTTTTCTGTTGTCATCGTTTATGGGGGCGTGTGCATTGAATAATGTGTATCTCTTGTTTGCACATTTCAGTGTTAGAGTGGAGAGTCTATCAGAAGGAGAAGAGAAGTCCGTTACGTAGTCAATAACTCGTTTGTTTACACAAAATGGTGTGCCAAGTTGCTGCAGATTTCTTCCCATTTTCCGTCCAGGTTTACCCTTAAAGATTCTGTAATTTTCTGAATCAAACGTATTAATATCAGTAAAATGTGTCTCTTGCACTGCTAGTATTAGGATATTCTGATTTTCCATTTCATGCAAAGTCCGTTTTAATTTGCCCGTCTGAAGTAGAGTCTGTATGTTGATAGTTCCAAAATAGTGATGTTTCTTTGTCTGTAAAATTCGTTTTAGGTTAGCCGTGCTTGTCGTTAGTACGTCATCAGTTTGGCTACCACATGGCTATGACTCCACCTTGCATGTTAGTACAAGCTTCCCAGAATCCGAAGGCTTGTTTGCGCCGCCTGATGCGACGGTGGATTTCCATTGCTTGGTACCAAATGGGGTAGTTTTCCTTGAACTTGTTTCCATCATGCATAGTGTTACCTCATGGTAATGCTTGGTGGGACAGATTAATCTGGCCGTGGTTAGAACTACGGTTTTTAGCCGTAGAAACAGTTCTTCCGCCCTCTCAGCCGTTGGAAAATATCCTCTTCCGCCATCCATACCGTTGACTGCAGTCCTTTATTGCCTCAGTTGATCCGTGGGTATTTATTTGGCTAAGCCTATTGCATATCTACAGGAACATCCCCTATCAGCCATATGGAACGCGCCGTTTCGGGGTTGAGGCCCCCGCTCCTCAGTGTCCTACTATGAAGTTATGCCTGATCCCCACGGAAGCTGACCGGGTATTATTATTATTATTATTATTATTATTATTATTATTATTATTATTATTATTATGTACCAATCCTACTGGAAGGTTTATACCACCTTGAACATGTATGCGTGGAGCTGCAGTGACTTACTGCCAATTACGTGATAATTTAATGGATATATTTTTTGCTACATATTTTAACCTCGCACTAACACACCGAACGTTTTCGATGACGGAAGGATAGAAAAGGGCTAAAATTGGGAAGGTAGCGGTCGTGGCCATAATTAAGTTTCATACCCAGCATTGCGTGGTGTGAAAATGGGAAATCACGAAAAACCATCTTTAGGGTTGCGATGGTGGGATTCGAACCCACTATCTTCAGAATGCAAGCCCATAGCAGCGCGACCCTAACAGCCGTCAACTCGCTCGGTTTATATATATATATATATATATATATATATATATATATATATATATATTGTACCCGCTCAAAGCCTGAGTCCCAACCAGCATTTATCTCAGGGAGTGTTACGGACCGAATCTATCGCAACTAATACACAATAAAAAATATATATTGAGATATAAGATCTCAAACTAAATGTAAGGGTACCATCCAATCAGTACTACAGGGTTGAACGGGACACTCTAATATTTAACTTTAGGCTCATCATAAAACACACAAATTATATATCTATTCAGATCAAAGGGAAATTATGAAGGCTCCATCCTAGGGATGGGGACGGATATTTAAACTGTCACCAAGGGTTTACTATTCTACAAGAACAAGAACCTGGAACTGTTTCCTTGCAAATGCTAAAGGAGCATTTTATTTAAGTAAACAAATTAATTTTTACACAAAATCAAAATCTGTTGACCCTTGATTTGCCGGTAATTTGGCAAATTATTCCTGAAAAATGATTACATAAAATTTATCACTTTGACCACCCTTCCATTTGGGTGGTGGAACCGTTGATATCTGAAGGTATCAGATTTACCTTCGTTAACACCATGACCATATTTGGTCATGGACCAATTACCTGTTGGCTAAGTATGCGCGATCACATGGACCATGTTATCGCCTCCACTTTGATTGAGATGAGACCAACCCGGGAAACTACAAACCTCTCCCCGGTTTCCTAACCAAGATATGCTAATCGTTAGTTGAAGGAAACGACAAAGCGACTACAAACTAATGGTCCAAATGTAGGGATTTGCCTTAATTTTACAACTATTAACTTAACTTATTATTCACAACACTTGACATTATTACGTTAATTCGCCAGCTGACTTCCCTAGTATCATTCATCATCAGCATCCGAAATAATAAAATAAAATAAAAATATTAAAAAATATTGTTATTATTATCACCATTATTATTAATAGTGGAAATCGTGATTATCGTAACCAGTAATCATCCTCGCTATAATACTTCAACTTCTCGCTCTTATTATTTTCATAAAAAAGTAGCTTCTTTGATTATTCTTCTTCTCCTTCTTCAAATATTCTCATCATCATTATTATTATTATTATTATTATTGGTTAAAAATTTCAAATTTTACATTTCAACTCCCAACATCATTATTATGTCCAAAATATAAAAAAGTAAATTCTTCTTCTTCTCCTTCAAATATTTATTATTATTATTATTATTATTATTATTATTATTATTATTATTAAAAAATTAATTTCGCTTGTTACACGGTAGTCCACTCTTAATATGTTTAACGCATAACCCCTTTTACAATTCCGATTTATTTTGGCACTAATCAATCCAGACATGATTTACTTGGAATATTATTATTATTAATATTCTTATGCTTTCGAGAATCTTTATTTTTATTCCCCATCTTTATAATTTAGTCACATACGTTCTCTCCCAAACAGAAATCACCAAGATCCGAATTCACATCGGTCGGGACATAATAGTGTTCGAACCCGCAACCTTATTTTCGTACTGTCGTTAATTCATGGGGACCATATGCTCCTAAAACAATTCTCAAATCCCATAACACCTCGCAGTTGGGCAAATACCTCCAATCTCTGCAAGTGTTAAATTATTCCTTCCTTTTCCATTTTGAAGTCCATTTATCCATCGGAACTCTTCAAAACATTTCCATTAATTAACCCTCGGTGTGTGGACTCTCTTCTGCCACTCATATCACCGGTATAGAAACACAACATCTATGTAGGCCTTAAGATCCATCTATTTCTTCATCAACATCAGTACAATTCACTTTTATTTTCGGGCCGGATTTCCGTCCCACAAAACTCCAAATCTCAACTTTTGGCTCAAATCACTCTGGGCCTCAAACATAGCGTGACCATATTATCAAAGTGCCTATCTCGTTTCTACCAAAATTATTTATGATTATTATGGAGTCCAAAAACGTTAAATCAACAATTAGTGTTAACATCGGATGCAATGCCCAAATTAATTATTCATGCCACATAATATCTCCACATTTAAATTACTTTAACTTGCAATCATTCTATCCAACTAGGCCCGTGCCTTTATTCTCAAAGATTATTATTAAACACGCCTTTACACATTACCCAATTTTAATGTAACTACTCCGACACTTCTACAGATTATTATTTTGTCCACTGGCGAACTTCGCGATATTTACAACAAATCAATGGACTTCATTCCGTCCCACAACAATTTAAATCACTTGGCAACCCTACCTCTGGATTATCTTAACAACATGCCTTAATATCTATAAACGTTCCGACAACGGAAAAACACTTTGGAAGCACTTCTAAATGAATATTAACATTATCTTTACGTGAAACGTGCTCCATATCATATCAAACAACTGAAGCACTTGAATGAACAAATAAACACTACTCTACTCTATTTAATAATCACAATTATGATGAGTGCTTGATCTAATTTTGTACATATTAATTTGTCCCTTTGTCTATCTATCTTTGAATTTATAAGAGCCGGAAACGGCTCGTTTCACAATTAAGTTACATGATAAATTAATATGATTTCCTCCCCCTGACGATAGCAATCTACAAATATCTCAAAAGGTTACTCATCTCTACCCTTTTAGTCTGCTAAAACCGGACAACGGGCCTAGCCCCTCCGGTTTTTAGCACTGCATTCCACTGGTATTCATGCCAGCTTGAAGAATTAATTCTTCACCCTTTTCAACTTTACACATTTTGAATAAAAACAAATAAAATACACTGACTGACAGAGCAAATGCAACACCAAGAACGAGTGGTTCGAAAGGGATGAAAGTTGGGGAAAAAACAGAGACGGCACGGACGAATAATTGATGTTTATTTCAAACCGATATGCAGGTTACACAATGCGCAAGGCATCGACTCAGTAGGATGTAGGACCACCGCGAGCGGCGATGCACGCAGAAACACGTCGAGGTACAGAGTCAATAAGAGTGCGGATGGTGTCCTGAGGGATGGTTCTCCATTCTCTGTCAACCATTTGCCACAGTTGGTCGTCCGTACGAGGCTGGGGCAGAGTTTGCAAACGGCGTCCAATGAGATCCCACACGTGTTCGATTGGTGAGAGATCCGGAGAGTACGCTGGCCACGGAAGCATCTGTACACCTCGTAGAGCCTGTTGGGAGATGCGAGCAGTGTGTGGGTGGGCATTATCCTGCTGAAACAGAGCATTGGGCAGCCCCTGAAGGTACGGGAGTGCCACCGGCCGCAGCACATGCTGCACGTAGCGGTGGGCATTTAACGTGCCTTGAATACGCACTAGAGGTGACGTGGAATCATACGCAATAGCGCCCCAAACCATGATGCCGCGTTGTCTAGCGGTAGGGCGCTCCACAGTTACTGCCGGATTTGACCTTTCTCCACGCCGACGCCACACTCGTCTGCGGTGACTATCACTGACAGAACAGAAGCGTGACTCATCGGAGAACACGACGTTCCGCCATTCCCTCATCCAAGTCGCTCTAGCCCGGCACCATGCCAGGCGTGCACGTCTATGCTGTGGAGTCAATGGTAGTCTTCTGGGCGAACGCCGGGAGTGCAGGCCTCCTTCAACCAATCGACGGGAAATTGTTCTGGTCGATATTGGAACAGCCAGGGTGTCTTGCACATGCTGAAGAATGGCGGTTGACGTGGCGTGCGGGGCTGCCACCGCTTGGCGGCGAATGCGCCGATCCTCGCGTGCTGACGTCACTCGAGCTGCGCCTTGACCCCTCGCACGTGCCACATGTCCCTGCGCCAACCATCTTCGCCACAGGCGCTGCACCGTGGACACATCCCTATGGGTATCGGCTGCGATTTGACGAAGCGACCAACCTGCCCTTCTCAGCCCGATCACCATACCCCTCGTAAAGTCGTCTGTCTGCTGGAAATGCCTCCGTTGACGGCGGCCTGGCATTCTTAGCTATACACGTGTCCTGTGGCACACGACAACACGTTCTACAATGACTGTCGGCTGAGAAATCACGGTACGAAGTGGGCCATTCGCCAACGCCGTGTCCCATTTATCGTTCGCTACGTGCGCAGCACAGCGGCGCATTTCACATCATGAGCATACCTCAGTGACGTCAGTCTACCCTGCAATTGGCATAAAGTTCTGACCACTCCTTCTTGGTGTTGCATTTGCTCTGTCAGTCAGTGTAACTGTTGCACTCTGGAATAATTTCCACCCTAAATTCTACTCACAAATTTTACACTCTCGGCCTTGTATCTAGCCCACTTAATGCAGATATACATTCTTCATTCCTTTCCCGGACACTAGGAACATGGGATAACTCGTGATCCCCTTTACAACGGCCCGTGCGCGCACTTGAATTTCCGTTACGCGTTCACACAGCTGACCAGGTATCAGTTTATAATCGACTGTTTACTAGGTGAAATACATCAAACACTCGTGATCGTTCTCACGTAACGTACTTCCTAATCTGTTGGTAGAATCTCACACTCCGTAAGTTATGCTTTACTGAGTCCTGTAACTATTTGAAACACTTCATACTAGTATACTGCTCAAGACTGTAATATGAGCTACATCACGTTATGAATCACTGTACTATGTAACAATATAATACTTCGAACCCTACTCCACGAGTAAGTACACACACGCACTCCTGGCGTAATCACGGCTCGAACAAAATATCAGAAGTTGTCACGCACCCCAGGCGTGCTATCAGACCGAGCGCTTTGTCAAAAGTAGTTGTCAGTCCTTGTCCACGACCTCATATTTATACTTGTATCCCTTCTCGTCCGAGTTCACCGGAGTTCATCTTGGGACGCGCAGTCCCGATCTCTTCATACGACACTTTGCGGTTTGGCCCGTGGCTTTAATATATGATCCAATGATGTAATTATGTTCTCAAATGCTCTATACCAATTCTCAACTGTTATCGTTCGCTGGTAATCGTTATATTTGCGAATTTAGCTGCCGTATCCCGTTCTGGGATTTCGCGCTCTATTGTGGCGTCCCTGGCCTCCAGCCAATCATCGGATAGCATTCATTAATTCTCAGAATTACACCATGCAATCTCCCGCAATTATTAACTTTTTATAAGTTTTATAATATAGTAAGGCTCCTAAATTCCACCTTATTCTAAATTGATATCTCACTTCCTTCTATCAATTTAATCCGCGGAGTTAGCCTCGGTAGTGCTTCTTTCAATACGAAGTTGGCGTACCTGCGACTGGTCGATGAAATTTTCTATTGGTCCACATAAACTACGCGACCGGGAAGGCTCATATTTTTTTCTTCGAGTGCCAACCCCGCGTTCAACTCCCGCTAGTACATGGAGATACCCTGCCATCATTTCTCAGAAATCTGCACCCAGCTCTTTGCGCTGTTGCCACTACCTATTCTGCCCGGGGCTATGAAAACGTTCCGCAACTTGTCAACAACTCGTGCCTTTCTCTTTCCCCCTTCGTCACAATTTCTGAGAATTCTAATTCTGCCGTTCATTGTTTTTGTTATTCTCAGTGAAACAACAGTCTGGTGTAGATTTCACAACATCCTCTCGACCTGGTCTGTACTTATAATATACAAAGTACGATCTTCTCGCTTCTGAAATTGAAATATATATTCCTCCATAAATAATTACAATTGCATGACGCTTATCACACCCCCACCAGGCCGCAATATCATCAATATTTTGATACCACATTTTCTCTGTTGGTTTCTAAAAACAGTTTCAAGGGCTTCCATCAACATTGTAATACAATTGCTGAATTTTGTCAAGTGTGTGAATTTCATAGAAGAATTAAATTTACTAGAACAATAGTTTTCCCAACTTTAATGGTATCTTCCTAAACAAAAATATACTGTATATCTAATGACAGTTTGGACAAGGGTGGTCTTCTTCCAAGTAACTTGCTAATAAAAATATTGGGATTGAACTGGGATTGATTCTTTATTCTGACAATACGACCTGGAAACCTCCGTGGCTCAAGCGGCAGCGCGCCGGCTTCTCACCGCTGGCTTCCGTGGTTCAAATCCCGGTAAAAATAAATTTCGTGCGGCTATTTCTAGCCGAGTGCAGCCCTTGTAAGGCATACCCTCCGATGAGGGTGGGCGGCATCTGCCATGTGTAGGTAACTGCGTGTTATTGTGGTGGAGGATAGTGTTATGTGTGGTGTGTGAGTTGCAGGGATGTTGGGGACAGCACAAACACCCAGCCCCCGGGCCAATGGAATTAACCAATGAAGATTAAAATCCCCGATCCGGCCAGGAATCGAACCTGGTACCCTCTGAACCGAAGGCCAATACGCTGACCATTCAGCCAACGAGTAAATCCCGGTAACTTCATGTAAGATTTGTGCCGGACAAAGCGGAGGCGGGACAGGTTTTTCCCTGGCCACTCCGGTTTTCGCTGTCATCTTTCATTCCAGCACCACACTCCAATATCATTTCCTTTCGTCTATCATTCATTGATCACTGTCCCAGAGGAGTGCGACCGGCTTCGGCAGCCGGCACAATTCCTATCCTTGCCGCTAGATGTAGCTTCATTCATTCCATTCCTGACCCGGCCGAATAACTGGAAATAGGCTGTGGATTTCAATACAACCTGGCTGGAAATCGAATCCAGAATCCCACAATCCAAACCAAGCCACGCTAGTTATTGCTCTACGGTGTGGACAACTCATGACAAAGACCTACAATTCTACTACAGTATGTAGAATAGGCATGAGGGCATTGAACTAAGGAAGAAATTACGGAAAGAATTATGTAAATAAGTTAATTTGGCTAGCATTTGAAAAAAAAAGGAAAGTGAGTAATGTGAGAAAAGTTACAAGTTAATAACAATGTTATTTGCTTTACGTCTCATTAACTACTTTTACGGTTTTCGGAGACGACGAGGTGCCAGAATTTAGTCCTGCAAGAGTTATTATACGTGCTAGTAATTGTACCGACACACGACTGACGTACTTGAGCACCTAAAAATGCCACCAGAGTGAGCCAGGTTCGAACCTTTCAAGGTGGGGTCAGAAGGCCAGCGCCTCAACCATCTGAGCCACGCAGGCCGGCGTTACAAGTTAAATCATAATTTAGAAAGCCGTATAACAGCTGTCAGCAGAAGCATCTGAGATTAATTTTCCAAGGTTTCCGATAGGGAGATCCTAGTTGTTTGAAGTATTGCGTTGGAGATATTTGAAATAAACACATGAAAGGAAATTTTGAACCGCTTCCGAAAGTCCCGTCAGCAGTCTCTGACATCGAATGGATGACGGTGTGTTATTTAAATTCAACTGAGCAAGTTACGGTTGGGATCACGTAGTTGTGAGCTTGCATTCGGGTGATGGTGTGTTCCAAACAACAGTCGGCTGCTCTGAAGAAAGTTTTCCGTGGTTTCCCATTTTCACACCACGCAAATGCTGGGGCTGTACTTTAATTAAGGCCACGGTCGCTTCCTTCCTACTCCTAGCCCTGTCATATCCCATCGTCGCCATAAGACATGTCTGTGTCGAAGCGACGTAAAAAAATACCGCCCCCCCCCCCCGAAAAAACTCCTCTGTTCTAGCACATCAGGCAAGCAACTCAGTGTTGAAAACATCCTAGGGAAATGAGCTACGAATTTTAGGTAAATAAAATATGATTGAGAATATATTCTTTATGTATTCCTTAAGATTACAATCCTTTACTTAATCATCGTTATCCGGTTAATTAGATCAGTGCAGAGTTTCACTTAAGGCCTTATAACTACATTCAGTATGGACATTAAAAAAGCATGAGGGCATTGAACTAAGGAAGACATTACGGAAAGAATTATGTAAATAAGTTAAATTGGCTAGCATTTAAAAAAAGGGAAAGCGAGTAAAGTAACATGCGATTTTAGGACGTTTTCCTGGAACTGCATTTAGGCAGGAAGTGATATTCGAATTTTTTTTTTTTAAAGTTTCATAGAGCTATCCAGTGCATTTGCTGGCAAGTTTGCCGGCAAGATGTGGTGTTTACAGTGGACTATGTCTTCTGGTATGGGCTAGAATAAATTTGTTACTTTCATTGACCTGTCTCAGTCTCATCCTTGGCTTTGACAATATGAAAGTGACCGAGGTATGTGTGATGCCAGCAATACCATTCCTCATGCAGCCAGTCCCTGTTATGAATAGACTGAAAATATCACTCATAGGGTCGGTTGGTGCATGCATTTTACTGGGTCAGGCAGACTGACATGTAATAGCAACTTCTGGCTCGGTGAGGAAAGCAAGGGGAAAATACCGCACTCCTCATTTCCCTAGTATGCCTCTTCAGTGATGTCTAGGCTATCTATGACAGCTGTTTGGTGGAACTGTGGAGGATCAAACCAGCCTTTGGGCTGAATACCCAGCATACAGAGCTATCCAAGACTCACAATTTGAAACCGTTCCGGGTCCCTTAGCCCTTCAGCTTTCGGCACAATTCAGGAAATTGCTTAATTTTAAGTTTTTTTTCATAGTATGAGGAACGCTACTTTGTCTGCTAAGAAAATGTTTTGCTGTGAGCTTGCATACGGGAGATAGTGGGTTCGAGCCCTACTGTCGGCAGCCCTGAAGATGGTTTTTCATATTTTCCCATTTTCACACCAGGAAAATGCTGGGGCTGTAAATTAATTAATGCCACGGCCGCTTCCTTCCAACTCCTAGCGCTTTCCTATCCTACCACCGCCATAAGACCTATCTGTGTCGGTGTGACGCAAAGCCACTAGCAAAGGAAATGTTTCTGAACATTAAAAAAAAAGCACGTAAGAAGAAATTTGTCTTTGCCATGTCTCTCATGTGTCACTCAAACCAGGGTTTGCCATTATGAGGTGACGGTGAGAATTTTACACAAATTCGATCAATTGCCAGAGTGTGGGCTGGCGATAGGGCTCTTTGTTAGACTACTCTATAGAAAGCTGGGGCGGTTTAAATTAAAGGCCTAAGATTTTATTGGAGTTTAGTGAGCTGACCAGCTGTCGTGAATGTTTTTAGCGAGTTTGTTAACTCTCACACTGAGAGTGTCTAATTGACACAGGTCGTGGAAACAGGGAATACGCGTGTACTTGTCGGAGCATGTCAAGAACCTCTCGGCCCGGTGCTGAACGGCGCGACGCGGTATGTAGCTTGCACAGGTGGCTATGAGCGACAACGCCCCACTCGAGTAATGGCCGAATCATAGTTGTATACAAGAGGAGCCTGTTTTCTGGTGAGAGGCTGCTCTCAGCGTATATCATGGGAAATAATTTTGATATCCTTGCGTGGACGCCGCCTGAAATAATAATAATAATAATAATAATAATAATAATAATAATAATAATAATAATAATAATAATAATAATAATAATAATAATAATAATAATAATAATAATGTTGTATGGCCCCAGGAGAGGCCTGGTGCAGGTCTTTCGAGGCAACCTGGGTGCCTGTGAGGATGGGGCGGTGATATGATATCGAATGTTGAAAACGGCACGCACACCCAGTCCCCGAGTAAGAGGAATTAACCAAAGAAGGTTAAAATCTCACACCTTGCCAGGAATCGATCCGCGGATCCTTGGAATAAAGGACAACATGCTAACCAGTTAGCCATGGATCTGGACTGATATGTTGAAAATATGCGGACGATATCAATGTTAGATAATTGTCTGCCACATTTCTTTCTTCCAGTCTCAGATTCTGTCCCATACGCTGGCGAAACAACTGCACGTGATGTCAAAACAATTAGTGAATATTAAATATTTTACAATCTGCTTTACGTCTCATCGACACAGATATAGCCTATTATATGGCAAGTAAAAGACTAGGAGTGTGAAGGAATTATATCAATCAATCAATACTGATCTGCATTTAGGGCAGTCGCCCAGGTGACAGATTCCCTATCTGTTGCTTTCCTAGCCTGTTCCTAAATGATTTCAAAGAAATTGGAAATTTATTGAACATCTCCCTTGGTAAGTTATTCCAGTCCCTAACTTCCCTTCCTATAAATCAATATTTGCCCCAATTTGTCCTCTTGAATTCCAACTTTATCTTCATATTGTGATCTTACCTACTTTTATAAACGCCATTCAAACTTATTCGTCTACTAATGTCATTCCGCGCCATCTCTCCGCTGACAGCTCGGAACATACCACTTAGTCAAGCAGCTCTTCTTCTTTCTCTCAGTTCTTCCCAACCCAAACATTGCAACATTTTTGTAACGCTACTCTTTTGTCGGAAATCACCCAGAACAAATCGAGCTGCTTTTCTTTGGATTTTTTCCAGTTCTTGAATCAGCTAATCCTGGTGAGGGTCCCATACACTGGAACCATACTCTAGTTGGGGACTTACCAGAGACTTATATGCCCTCTCCTTTACATCCTTACTACAACCCCTAAACACCCTCATAACCATGTGCAGAGATCTGTACCCTTTATTTACAATCCCATTTATGTGATTACCCCAATGAGGATCTTTCCTTATATTAACACCCAGATACTTACAATGATTCCCAAAAGGAACTTTCACCCCATCAACGCAGTAATTAAAACTGAGAGGACTTTTCCTAGTTGTGAAACTCACAACCTGACTTTTAACCCCGTTTATCAACATACCATTGCCTGCTGTCCATCTCACAACATTTTCGAGGTCACGTTGCAGTTACTCACAATCTTGTAACTAATTTATCACTCTATAGAGAATAACATCATCCGCAAAAAGCCTTACCTCCGATTCCACTCCTTTACTCATATCATTTAAATATGTAAGAAAACATAAAGGTCCGATAATACTGCCTTGAGGAATTCCCCTCTTAATTATTACAGGGTCAGGTAAAGCTTCACCTACTCTAATTCTCTGAGATCTATTTTCTAGAAATCTAGCAACCCATTCAGTCACTCTTTTGTCTAGTCCAATTGCACTCATTTTTGCCAGTAGTCTCTCATGATCCACCCTATCAAATGCTTTAGACAGGTCAATCGCGATACAGTCCATTTGACCTCCAGAATCCAAGATATCTGCTATATCTTGCTGGAATCCTACAAGTTGAGCTTCAGTGGAGTAACCTTTCCTAAAACCGAATTGCCTTCTATCGAACCAGTTATTAATTTCACAAACATGTCTAATATAATCAGAAAGAATGCCTTCCCAAAGCTTGCATACAATGCATGTCAAACTTACTGACATCCCCAGCATTTGCCTGGAGTGAAAATGGGAAGTCACGGAAAACGTTCTTCAGGAGGTGCAGGCAGTGGGGTTCCAACCCACTATCTCCCGAATGCAACTGATAGCTACGTGGCTCAAATCGCATGTCCACTTTCTCGGTAGTTCCCTCATATCGCACAACATAAGAATCTGCGTTATTATACGTTATTCCTCTCTCGCTACTTGCGATGTAATACATTCACGAGGTGAATGATAAATGAATCTTATTCTATCACTTATCCCACACCCTGCTGGGGTTGCGGGTGAACACAGTATAGTATATATGAATTTGGCCTTGTTTTATGACCGGATGCCCTTCCTGGTTCCAACCCGATGTGGAGGATGTAGTCACTATGGTATGCTTCAGGGGTGGTTGGTAGTGAGTTGCGTTGTGTGTATATGTCGAGGAGTTTTTTGGTTTTTTTTTGCTAGGGGCTTTACGTCGCACCGACACAGATAGGTCTTATGGCGACGATAGGATAGAAAAGGCCTAGGAGTTGGAAGGAAGCGGCCGTGGCCTTAATTAAGGTACAGCCCCAGCATTTGCCTGGTGTGAAAATGGGAAACCACGGAAAACCATCTTCGGGGCTGCCGATAGTGGGATTCGAACCTACTATCTCCCGGGTGCAAGCTCACAGCCGCGCGCCTCTACGCGCACGGCCAACTCGCCCGGTATGTCGAGGAGTGTGTTGGGAAAAACAAACTATCAGTCTCCGAGTCGGAGCAACTAACTAGATGGGATTAAAATTTTCGACTTGGCCGGGAAAAGAACCCGGGATCTTCTGACCCGAAGGCCCGAACGCTGACTATTTAGGCAAAGAGTCGGACCACGAAGTGAATAAATGGTGATGCAATATTATTTTATTTTGTTTATATTTTTCGTGTGGCTATTACTAGCCGAGTGCAGCCCTTGTAAGGCAGACCTTCCGATGAGGGTGGGTGGCATCTGCCATTTGTAGGTAACTGCGTGTTATTGTGGTGGAGGATAGTGTTATGTGTGGTCTGTGAGTTGCAGGGTTGTTGGGAACAGCACAAACACCAAGCCCCCGGGCCACTGGAAGTAACCAATGAAGATTAAAATCCCCGATTCGGCCGGGAATCGAACCCGGGACCCTCTGAACCGAAGGCCAGTACGCTGACCAATCACCCAACGAGTCGGACAATCAATATTATTAGAACAGTGGTATTCAAAGTGTGGTACGCTTACCACTAGGGGTACGTGGGATCGTCTCGAGGGGTACGAAGATTTATCGTAGACTCTAACAGTTGTCGGTGAGCAGTTCAGAAAAATTGATGTAGTGTTCTTGTCTATCTATAGAGAGCCCCTTTCCAAACCATTCATTCTAAAAGGTGTCGGTTTATACCTCCCATTGGCACGGTATTGAACTATTTAAGGTCCTTAGAAGGATATCTACCTTCCTTACCTATTACCAACGGGTTCTTCGTCACTTGCTTAGATAAGAAGCGGGTTTCAGTAATTTAAACCATCTACTAAATGAGAGGAATCGAGTTAAAGAATTGGATGTTTTATGGACCATTGACAATGAGATTTTAAAAATGTGACTTTTTACCATCTCTAAACAACGACCTCAGTCTTGTCAGTTAAAAAAATAATAACAATAATAACGACGATGAGAGACACTGGCTTTGGAGACTTTAACTCAACTGCCTGAGGGGCATCTTTACTAGATACCACAGTCTTAAGTTATGAGTGAAATAAAAAAAGTCTGGAGATCGCAAATATAGGCTTCCATGTGAGACCGCATGTACCATCATAATGATTCGTGATGATCCAGTCCCCGTAGCACGAGCTCTGGACTCTTGGTATAGTTAAGTCAGTCCAATCGGTCTGTGCCACACAGTGGTTTTACGGCATGGACTCTTAATTCAATCGATGTCACCTGCGACTATGTCATGGACCGACAACTAACTTTGGAATTTACGTTAAAGTCATTGTGGATAATGACCGCAAGAAAAATGATGTTGTAATGGCAGATGGCCCTAGTCTAAGTCACTGACGTTGATGATCCCATGACCATCCAAATTTCTAAGCTGAAGGCTGAACACAATAAAGTTACAGTAGTTGATGACCAAGGTTTACCCATTAATAAATCTCCAGCACATCTGATGCTCAACAAATCAAAATAAAAATGATAACAACAACAACAATCGCTCACAACACTTGTGGCAGTAAAGTCCCTTCGCCATCGGACATGTCCCCTTAATCGTTACGTTACTAAGTTAAGATATGGATTACAAAGCATACATTAACATACATTAACATACATTAACATCCTCAAGACACATCTTCCATCAAGTGTACAAACAATAGGACTCTCAGCAAAGTATACGCGTACGCTAGATAACGAACCCAAACGCACAGCTCTGAACACGAAGCTATGGCTGTGACATAATACACCGCGTTGGATGGAAACTCCACCACAATCTCCCGACATCAACCCTATCGAGCATTTGTGGCACTGTTTCAAGAAAAACGTGAGAAAACATCCAATATCAAACAAAGCTGATCTAAAAGAAGCCTTACCGAATGGAATAACATACCAAAGGAAACTACGGAAACCTTGGTACGATCGATGCCAAATAGGTTAGCTGAGATAAAGAGAAAAGGAGGACCTACCAAGTACTGAAACGTTCACGAATGATCTAGAATCATCATTATGTTAATTCAGACCAATACGTTTTTGGTGGCAAATGGAAATGATTGTTTCAAGCTACGGTTTTTTAGTTGTATGGACATGGAAGAATTATGTTTTTCTTACAATGTATATGTTACACAAGATGATAAATAACCAAGGATTCTAGTATATGTCAATTTTTATCATCATTCCCTTCGATTCCTCGTCCTTACATGTAGAATATCTTGGCAGACCAATACTTTTTTGAGCCACTGTATAAACAATGTATTATTGTTATTGTTGGCGCAAAGGGTAGTGATGTGGCTTAGCTGCTTGTCTGTCATCCCAGAATCCGTGGTTTGTTTCCTGGTGTTGCTGGGTGGGATTTTACTTTTCAGTTGAAAATCTCGTGCTGTCAGTTTGGACACGTGGCCTTAAGGCCCCGGCTATAACTCTTTCATGCTACAGTGCGTGCAGGAGCTCTGAGCAAGCGAGATAAGCTGCGGACGACGATGATGATGATAATGATGATTATTATAGTTAATATTGTTTGTCAATCAGCAACAATCTGTTATTTCTGGTATAATTCGGGGGTACGAATGTAAAACAATTGGATTTTCAGGCTACGCTAGGCAAAACGTTTGAATACCACTGATATAGTTGAACTGGTATCAGGCTTCCAGCCGCCGATAAAATTGTGAGTAGGTGCCCATGGCCTTGAGCCAGCCAATCACTGAACATCAGTCGAGAGGCACATCACTCAAGAATCAAAGAAAGGAGCAGAGTGATGAGTAAAGTGCAGGCATGAACGGTCGCAATTATGGGTTAGTACTGCATCTGATAGCTTCCTGTGTGACGAGGTAGAAGTGTTAAGCGCCGTGTGAGGAGTGATCCACTCGGAACATTCGTATGGGCAATGAAGGGATATGGTATTCTTGAAATTGAAAGACGTTTCCCTGTGGTTCTGAGTCCATGTACCATGTAGAACTGGATGTACAGTACGTGGCTACGATCACAATATACAGAGACACCTAATACTACAAGCTTATTTCCTTCCTTTCCGATCGTATTCCCATCCCCTTAACAATCAACGAAACCGCAACGCTCCACTGCAGACACCATAGCCACACGGTTTTCCAGTGTTCACACAAAGCATACTGTACCTTCTTTCTTTCCTAATCCGTTTACCCTCCAGGGTTGATTTTTCCCTCGGGGTAAGCGAGAGATATCCCCTCCAGCTTTTCAAGGGCAGTGTCCTGGAGCGTGAGACTTTGAGTCGGGGGATACAACTGCGGAGAAGGACCAGTGCATCGTCCAGGTGGCCTCACCTGCTATCCGCATGCTGAACAGGGGCCTTGTGTGGGGGTATGGGAAGATTGGAAGGGATATACAAGGAAGAGGGAAGTGGCCGTGGCCTTAAGTTTGATACCATCCCGGCATTTGCCTGGAGGAAAAATGGGAAACAACGGAAAACCTCTTCGAGTATGGCTGAGGTAGGAATCGACCACCCACCCCCACCTCTACTCAGTTGACCTCTAGAGGCTGAGTGATCCCCGTTCCAGCCCTCATACCACTTTTCAAATTTCGTGGCAGAGGCGAGAATCGAACACGGGCTTCCAGGGGTGGCAGCTAATCACACTAGCCACTACACCACAGAGGAGGACAAAGCATGCTAACAAACAAAATTAACCGAAAACTTGGGATTTCATAAATGAACTTGACTTTTTGTGAACAATGATACCGGGGAGTTGGTCTTGCGGTTAGGGGCGCACAGCTGTGAGCTTGCATCCAGGAGATGGTGGGTTCGAACCCCACTGTCGGCAGCCTTGAAGATGGTTTTACGTGGTTTCCCATTTTCACACCAGGAAAATGCTGGAGTTGTACCTTAATTAAAATCACGGTCGCTTCCTTCCCAGTCCTGGCCCTATCCTATCCCATCGTCGCCATAGGATCTATCTGTGTCGGTGAGAAGTAAAACAAGCTGCAAAAAAGACGTGAACAGTAATTATTGTTATATGCTTATTGTTAACAATAACAATGTTATTTATTTTTAGGTTCTACTAAGTACATTTTTATGGTTTTTGAAGACACCTATGTGCCGGCATTCTGTCCCGCAGAACTTCTTTTACGTGCCAGTAAAACTATCGACACAAGGCTGAAGTATTTGAGCAGCATTATGTTTATACATTTTTATAGTTGATTTGATGAAGATATAATTCCAGTGTATGTCCGGAGTTAAAAATGGGAAAACCACAAAAACAAATTGTCTTTCCCGGGAATCGTTACACTGGCTAAGGCTTTAAGGTATTGAAATATTCGGAGGTCTCAAAGATTGAGTTCCCAGACACCCGTCACAGTGGCTAATGTTAAAGTTACCTGATCTTGAGATAGGTGCTAATTTAATGTCCATTCGAAACAGCGTCAGCTGGGCCAAACTGGAGCATGGATGACTCGTGCCAGACGTTTGCACATCTGCAGCACCGAAGACGCAAACAATATGGCTTTGTTACTATTTTCTGTTACGCAGACTTGCAGCCCTTCCATGGCGAGACTGGAAGAGATAAGTAATTTGTTGCCGAATTTAATGGTAGGAACACCAAAAATCAGTGTCATCATCTTTGTTCTTAATGCCTGATGCATATATTTGTGTGCGTATTTGTAGTTTGTGTCTGGGATGGTAGCAGTCGAGGCCTGCGTGCTACGTCATCTGAAATTCAAGTGACGAAACAATTGAAGTTCATTTTTATGAAGACTGATCTATCCGCTTCCCTCACAAAGTTCTTAGTGCATTCCGTTCCAACTCAAACCACCCATGGTGCAACAGCCCATTAGGGTATTGGCCTACAAGATGGCTGCTGTCCAGCCAAATAGCCTGCAGAAACCGTTGTCACCGTGACGACATTCTCATCTGTATTGCTTGGCTTTCTTGGCCGGGTCAGCTGCCTCTCATTGGTCTCATGAGGCTAAGTGAACGACGCTCCATGTACTGGTCGAGAATCGAACCCAGGTCATCCGGATAAGAGGTAGGCTCCACGGTGCAGGCGTTCCAACTCCTCTCACAGCAGCACTAATTCCCACACTGCAGAGTCGACAATCGAGCTCTGGCCCATCAGGTGGCCATGTCCCTGCAGTTCATTAAATATGAGACACTCTTGAATTATGTAGATCTGTGGTTTTCAAAGCGTGGTTCGCGTACCACTAGGGCTATGCGGGTTCATCTCAAGAGGTACTCAAGTTTTCGGCGAGCAGTTCAGAAAAGTGCTGAGCCAGCTCATTTTTCAATAAAAACTTGTTTTGATTTAGTGTTTTGTCTACCACTACACAGAGTCCCCTTTCCGAACTATTAATTGACTAGGTGTATAAAATTGCTTACTAATGCTACATTGCTCTTTTTTAAATATTTTGTTTCAGAATCTACTAATTCACATCAATTTTTCTTCAGTAGACATATGTGTATATAATACAATAGTATCCAATTGTTGCTTTACGTCCCACTAACTACTTTTAGTTTATTATTGCAGAAATAATAACTTAATGCCAGTATATATATCGTTGCCCGCCTCTGTGGTGTAGTGGTTAGTGTGATTAGCTGCCACCCGCGGACGCCCGGGTTCGATTCCCGGCTCTGCCACGAAATTTGAAAAGTGCTACGAGGGCCGGAACGGGGTCCACTAAGCCTCGGGAGGTCAACTGTGTAGAGGTGGGTACGATTCCCACCTCAGCCATCCAGGAAGTGGTTCTCCGTGGTTTCCCACTTCTCCTCCAGGCAAATACCGAAATGGTACCTAACTAAAGGCCACGGCCGCTTTTTCCCTCTTCCTTGTCTATCCCTTCGAATCTTCCCATCCCCCACCAAGGCCCCTGTTCAGCATAGCAGATGAAGCCGCCTGGGCGAAGTACTGGTCATTCTCCCCAGTTGTATCATCCGTCCCAATGTCTCACACTCCAGGACACTGGCCTTGAGGTAGTAGAGGTGGGATCCCTCGCTTATTCCAAGGGAAAAGCCAACCCTGGAGGGTAAGCAGATTAAGAATGAAAGAAAGAAATATATGTCGTTGCTAAGTAATTCCACTCATGAGAAAACCACGTTTCCCCAATTGCCTTGTGAAGGCTTGCCGCGTTGGGTGAGAAGGAAACAGAAGGTTCCAATGGTCGAATAATTAAGCTTTCATTAAACAGTGACAATGGCAGGAACAGTTCTTCGGCCATCGATCACGGCTCAGTTTTCCGCTTCTTCTGTAAACTTCACTCCGAGGGAGTTACGAGGCCTTTGCCTATTGACGATATATATAATATACTATTATTATTATTATTATTATTATTATTATTATTATTATTATTATTATTATTATTATTATTATTAATATTATTATTATTATTGGGAAGGCTTAGCCGCTTGCCTGTCTTCCTAGCGACCGTGGTTTGATTCCCGGTTTGAAAGTACCGTGGTGTCAGGAATGGCTTGCAATCTGAAATCCTCGGCACAACTCTGTCATGCCTCAGTGGGTGCAGGGACCCTGCACAAGCTGAATAAGCAGCGGAAGATGATGATTATGATTATAGTTAATATTGTTTGGCATCCAGCAACAATAATAATTTGTTATTTCTGATATAATCGTAATATATTCGTACTTCGGTGGTCTTCTTCTGCTTAATCAGTTTACCCTCCAGGGTTGGTTTTTCCCTTGGACTCAGCAAGGGGTCCCACCTCTACCGCCTCAAGGGCAGTGTCCTGGAGTGTGGTACATTTGGTTGGGGATACAACTGCGGAGAATGACCAGTACCTCGCCCAGGCGGCCTCACCTGCTATGCTGAACAGAAGCCTTGGTGGGGGATGGGAAGTTTGGAAGTGATAGACAAGGGAGAGGGAATGAAGCGGCCGTGGTCTTAAGTTCGGTACCATCGCGGCATTTGCCTCCAGGAGAATTTGGAAAGCACGGAAAAACACTTCGAGGATGGCTGAGGAGGGAATCGAATCCACCTCTAATCATTTGACCTCCCGAGGCTGAGTGGACCAGTTTCCAGCCCTAGTACCACTTTTCAAATTTCGTGGTAGAGCCGGGATTCGAACCCGGGCCTCCGGAGGTGGCAGCTGATCACACTAACCACTACACCACAGAGGCGGAGTACTGCGGTGGTAAGAGGGTAAAACAATTGGATTTTGGGGGTACGCTAACCAAAAAGTTTGAATACCACTGTTCTATACGAATATGGTCCGACTCCTTGGCTGAATGGTCATCGTTGAGGCCTTCGGTTCAGAGGGCACCGGGTTCGATTCCCGGCCGGGTCGGAGATTTTAATTGTGTCTAATTAATTCTTCTGTCTCTGGGACTGGCAGAAACACGCAATAATGATTACATCCCTCCACATCCGGTGGTGTCAGTAAGGGCATCCGGCCATAAAACAGGGCCATCCGCGACTCCACTGGTGTGGGAAAAGCAGTAGAAGAAGGAGATCGCAGACCATTATCAGCAGTGCGATGCATATGAGAGACTAGCTGATGTGCCCGTGCTTCGCTACAGGATTCTCAGAAAGACTGTCCTTGTGGTTTTCCTAACTGAAGTCAATTTAGGCCGTTACAAAAACGTCAGTAGGAATGTAACGATTAAAAGCACTGTTATATAAAATACTCGATCAAATGAAAAACCGCACATTTCTCACTTTTAACGAACAGTACTACGGTGGCAATCTAACAGTCCAAAGTATCAGTGCTGGAATGACCTGGCCGCAGACAACCGTGAACACTCCTCTGCCATTATTCCGTTAAATATGCACACTGCGCATTCCAATCAGTGCCTCAGAGTAGGTATTGAATAGTTCGCATGCTATGATGAACCAGTTTGTTACGTACCAGTAGTATCAGAAAATTGATGAACCAAAGAATGGCATGCTAAAGAAGAAAGTTAACTAACTCCCCAGCTACTTCCCGCCAATATTCAGACAGGCTGTTATACTCGGGCGACTGGTCGAGTTGGCCGTGCGATTAGGGGCGCGCAGCTGTGAGCTTGCATCCGGGAGGTCGTGGGTTCGAACCCCACTGTCGACAGCCCTGAAGACAGTTTTCCGTTGTCTCCCATTTTCACAGCAGGCAAATGCTGGGGCTGTAACGTAATTAAGGTCAGGCCCGCTTCCTTCCTACTCCTAGCCCTTTCCTATCCCAACGTCGCCATAAGACCTATCTGTGTCGGTGCGACGTAAAGCAAATTAAGAAAAAAGTACTATGTATACAGCAGTAATCGTATCTATCGGAGATGAGTGGCAACAGAAACACAAAGCCCATCACAACGAACAATGGTCTATGTACCGTTATTGTTGATCAATGTTATGAACTTTCTCTATTGTACGCCTTCACATTTAGTTTTCTTTCGACTCTGTGATATTAGGATATCTTACAAAATTATTTATAGCGTAAACTGTAGTTCCTTATTCCCCGACTTTAGATTCCGAATTTCTTCTTCTTTCTTCGATTTTGGCGATCTAAGGACCACAGAAAGTAACCCTGTGCATTCATCTTAATCCTTCTTTTCTTGACTTCCAATAGTTCTTTATCCTTTCACTTTGTTGTTTCCTCCTCTCTTGTGTCCAGATATTATTACCTTTCCTCTTTTCCTTCTCCTGGAAACCATTGAAATTTTGTATCAATTTTCTGAAAGTTGTTCTGTCTTGTATTATATACCGATTTTCATTAAATTATTTTACCCATTTTCTGGTGACTTGGCGCTGGTATGGACTTAGCAACAAAAATCCAAATTCATTAATATCTCTGTTATCATAGCCGGTACGGTAAAAGTGTATAAGTCATAAATGATCGGAAATTTAATGCTATATAACTTTAGTTATGTGGTATTTGTCGATAGGACCGCTAATAACACAAATACTTGAGACTTTTTGGTTATTTTGTTTACGTCGCACCGACACAGATAGGTCTTATGGCGACGATGGGAGAGGAAAGTCCTAGGAATGGGAAGGAAGCGGTCGTGGACTTAATTAAGGGAAAATGGGAAGCCACGGAAAACCATCTTCAGGGCTGCCGACAGTGGGGTTCGAACTTACTTTCACCCGGATGCAAGCTGACAGTTTACGCGCCCCTAACTGCACGCCCAACTCGCCCGGTGACTTAAATTTTAGGCCTTCCTCTAAACTACCACTTCACTCAGCGTTATTAAAATTAATTACAGCCTAGGTTGTAGCGACTTATTCCCCGACTTTTCATTAAGATAGGACCTCTAATAACATAAATATTTGAGAATTAAATTTTAGGCCTACCCCTAAACTAGCATTTTTCTCAGTGCGAATACGATTATTTATAGCCTATATTGTAGGGACTTATTCTTGGACTTTACATACCAATTTTCTTTAAGATAGGACCACTAATAACATAAATATTTGAGAATTAAATTTTAGGCCTACCCTAAACTACATTCCTATCAGCGTGAATAAGATTATTTATAGCCTAGATTGTAGTGACCTATTTCTGGACTTTACATATCAATTTTCATTAAGATAGGATCACTAATAACATAAATATGTGGAAATTGAATTTTAGGCCTTCCCTAAACTACAATTTCTCTCAGCGTGAATTAGATTATTTATGGCCTAGATTGTAGCGGCCCATTCCCGAACTTTACATACCGATTTTCATTAAATTATATTCAGCCGTTTTCTCGTGATGCGTGTACATACATACAGACAGACAGACAGCCAGACAGACAGACAGACAGACAGACAGACATTACGGAAAATTAAAAAGTGCATTTCCTTGTTACTATGGACACGACCGATACAGAAATACCATCCCTTTTCATATCTGAGCAATGTACAGACAAAACTCTTATTTTATATATATATAGACTAGCATGGTACCCGTGCTTCGCTACGGTATTATACTGAAATTTATAACTGCATGCTTATTGTTTTAGATATATAATCCGCCGAAATTCGCGATCTGACACGTTTTCAGCGAGAATCCACCAAAATTCCCGATCTGACTCGTTTTCTATTAGATTACGGCACGTTTCCTCCCATTTTTCAATCTTCCTTTCCAGCAATCGATTTCGTACTTCCCCGGCTAGGCTCAGGTATTCTTCCCGGTCAGTTGGGTCCGTAAATCTTTGCCATACCGTATATTCCTATAATCATTTTTAATCTGGATAAAATCCTTCAGGAGATCCGGCGTGGTGTCTTATTGGGAGCCTTGGCGGCACTGAACCCGCGGCCGGCTGCATTCTTAGTCATTACCCGTCCAGGAGCCGTTTCCAGCGCGGTCCGCACATTTAACGACGGTCCGGAACATTATTATTATTATTATTATTATTATTATTAAAACTATTATGTGTTGCTGGGATGAATGATGACAGGGAAAACCGGAGTATCCGGAGAAAAACCTGTTCCGCCTCCGTTTTGTCCAGCACGAATGTCATATGGAGTGACCGAGATTTGAACCACGGAACCCAGCTGTGAGAGGCCGGCGCGCTGCCGCCTGAGCAACGGAGGATCCTTATAAGTACATTAAGAACAGTAAAATCAATTGGTCTCACCTCCTTTTACACCCCACCGCCGTTAGTTTTTATTGCCAACCCTCCCCCCCCCCAAAAAAAAATTAAAAGAAGGCGTGTTTCTTTATGTTTAAGGGAGATTCCAAACACCAATGTTCACGTCTATTACCTTCAGTTTTGAGAGATAAGTATCCCCATAAATATAATTTACTTTTGTCACTTCATTTCAAACTACTCCTCCCCCCCCAAGTGAATTTTCCCGCAAAAAATACTTGTTTCTTTAATAGTGAAGGATCTTCTAAATACCAATTATCACGACTCTAACTTCTTCACTTTTTGATTTATGTGTCCTCATGAAAGGAATTCAACTCCTTTACACTCCCGCCCCCCAAGATGGTTCCCCCCCCCCAAAACGCGTTTTTCTTTGTTTTTAAGGGAGATCCAAATACGAATTTTCACGTCTGTAACAACTTTAGTTTTTATTAGATGTATATATTCTCATACAATTAAAGTCAATTAATTTTTTAATTCATTCACCCCCCTCCCCCCCCCCGCTTCATTGGATTTTCCGAGAATACGTGTTTCTTTACTTTTAAAGCAGATTGCAAATATCAAATTTCACGTCTGTAACATCTTCATTTTTAAGATATCAGTAGCCTAAATAAAAGAATTCAACACCATTTTCAGTCACTTTCACCCCCCCTCCACCCGAGTGGTATTTCAGAAAATTAAAAATACACGTTTCTTTATGTTTAATAGAGATAAAAATACCATTTTTCACTTCTGTAACATGTTAAGTTTTTTAGATATACTGTAAAAATTCTCATTTTAAAATTTCACCCCTTTTGGGTTCCCCTTAAATGGAGTTTCCAAAAACAAATCACCTATGTTTCTTTACATTTACAGGAGATTCCAAACACCCACTTTTTACGTCTGTAACATTTTACGTTTCCAAGATAATCTTTCAAAAAATTCACCCCAATTTGTCACTTCTGTTTAACCGCCATTAATAGGATTTTCCAAAAACTAAAAAAATACGTGTTTCTTTATTTTTAAAGGAGATCCCATATATAAATTTTCAGTTCTGTAATATCTTTCGTTTCTGAGATATATGTAACCTCATTAAAGGCATTCAACCCATTTTTCACCCTTTTACACCCCTCCTATTGGGATTTACAGGAAACAAAAAAATACGTGTCCCTTTATTTTAGAGGAGATTCTAACTATCAAATTTTACATCTGTAAATTTTAAAGTTTTAAGATGTACTGTAGACACATTCATTTTAAAAAATTCACCTCCCTTTTCACAACTCAATATTTGGATTGTCCAAAAACGAAAAAATACGTGTTTCTTTACATTTAAAGTAGATCCCAAATACCAATTTTCAGGTCTGTAATATCATCAGGTTCTGAAATATAAGTAGCCTCATTAAAGGCATTCAACCCATTATTCACCCTTTTACACCCTTCCTATTGGAATTTTCCGAAAACAAAAGAATACGTGTTTCTTTATTTTTAAAGGAGATTCTAAATACCAATTTTTACATCTAAAAACTGTAACAATTTTGAGATATAGATACACACATTTTAAAAAATCACCCCCTTTCAACCCCCCCCCCCATTAATTGGATTTTCCAAAAACAAAAAAATACGTGTTTCTTTATTTTTAAAGGAGATCCCAAACACCAATTTTCAGGTCTGTAATATCTTCAGTTTCTGAAATATAAGTAGCCTCATCAAAGGCATTCAACCCCTTTTTCACCCCTCCTATTGCGATTTTCCGAAAACAAAAAATACGTTTTTCTTTATGTTTAATGAAGATTCTAAATATCAGTTTTTACATCTGCAAACTTTAAAAGTTTGGAGATATGGATTCACTCATTTTAAAAATTCACCCCCTTTTCACCCTCCCATTAATTGGATTTTCCAAAAACAAAAAAATACGTGTTTCTTTATTTTTAAAAGAGATCAAATGTACCAATTTTCAGGTCTGTAATATCTTCAGTTTCTGAGATATAAGTACTGGTATCCTGATTAAGGGTATTCAACCCATTTCCCCATTTTCACCCCTTTTCACCCCTCCTATTGGGAATTTCTGAAAACAAAAAAATACGTGTTTCCTTATTTTTAAAGAAGATTCTAAATACCAATTTTTACATCTGTAAACTTTTAAACTTTCGAGATATAGACACACTCATTTTAAAATTTCACCACTCATTTCACCCCCTTAGCGAAGGAATATCCAAAAATCCTCTCTTAGCGGGCACCTACATCTTAATATGAATATATCCCCAAAATTTCATTTCTTTACGTCCAGTAGTTTTGGCTCTGCGATGATGAATCAGTCAGTCAGTCAGGACAAGTTATTTTATATATATATAGATGTAATCAGCCCAAGGAGCTAGAATACAATATATAGAGTGGCTATAGCAGCTCGGTTAGCGCTACGGGAGGAGGCAAGGAACACACGGCCGCCATGATATAAATGTACCAGCTAACGACAACAGCAGTCTGAGTAATCTCGCTTATATGTCAAGTTCGTCGTTGATAGAAATTACTTTATACTTTGACTTTATGTATTGCAGCGAGTATGTTATATATTTTTATGTTAATTGTGTATTTCACTGGTTAAGTGTAAGACAGGGACACGTGTCCCTAACTTTGCCAGTTAAAATAAATCATGTCTATCTATCTATCTATCTATCTATCTATCTATCTATCTATCTATGGCTACCTTCTGTTTCGCATGCTTTTGTTCGAGCAACACAGTGTATCTTATTTCGGGTAAGTTCATTTCTTTTCTACAGTTTTTTTAGGTCGTTCCGCAGCACCACTCAGAGCACGGCAGTGATGGTGCAATGACACTCCGTCACTAGCCGGTATAATGTGCGCTTTTACTCCCCACTATTCACGGCAATTCACACTTATAGAAATCCATTTCTAGTGAAATGTTTGCCTAAAAAGTACCTGGCATTACATTTGATGTTCCAAATGTTGTCCCTCAGCTGTCAAACACGCCTGACACCTCGTAAATACGCAGGTTTGCAGACTCTCGGCGAATCTCACCCCGTGTGATATTATAAATAACTTGTCTAATGTTCTCTTGTAGTTCTTTTCTTGTGTGAGCGTTATTCACATACACTTTTCCCTTCAGCATCCCCCACTGGTAATAATCACAAGGATTTAAATCAGAAGATCTTCGAAAACTTCCCGTATTACCTCCATAGACCGATTAGCAGTGTGTGCCGTCGCATTATCTTGCATGAAGTAACCATTACTCCTTTCTTCTTCCGTCCTCTCTTGAAAGGATGATCTGAGAACGAGGTCTATATATCCATCAGCATTTATTGTTTCACGAAAAAATATAGGCCCTGTAATTCTGCGAGCACTTACTGCGCACCAAACTCCTATCTTTACATCATGAAGTGGACGGATATGCAGATGGTGGGGTTTTTCTGCACACCAGTAGCGATTGTTTTGACTATTAACGTAGCCACTTAAGTGTAGCCATGCTTCATCAGTATAAAATAAAAGTTCTGGGTCAACATACCCATCGTGAACTGACGGAAGCAACCAGTTAAAATACCGAACCCTAGCGAAACTGCCAGGTCCTCTTAAATATTGGGCAGGGGTAGGTTTGTACGGTTTTGCTTTTAACAGTTTTGTTGCTTTGTGGGCAGAAGATAATTACACATTAGCTTGTACGGCGAGACGCGACAGGGATTTGTGTTTGAGTTCTTTCCAAGAGAGCTCCTATTTCGTCCAGGTTTTCCTCTGTAAAACGGTTCGACTCTTGCGTGATTGCTTGTTAAGAATGAACCCGGTGGTGCGGAACTTCTTTACTAATTTACGTACCGTACTCCTATGGGGAGGGAGGATGCCAGGAAATTTGCGAATGAATCGAAAGCGGCATTCTGTATAAGAAGAATGCTTCGCATAGCACAACACAATGAATATACGCTGTTCTACTGTATACATCACGCGTTAAACACACGATTACTTTAGTATTCCCACAGAAACTACCCTATGTTAAAGCGAACACATTGAACACAATACCACAGATGTTGAACTAAACTATTGCTGTGAAGCAATGGTTATCGCTACCGTACTGCATTAGATCATCTTATCCTGTCATGAAGCAATTTTCGCCACTGTAAAGCACATATTCTCGTCACAGGTTCCCACCAAAAGACAAATAGCTGACTAATCAGAGGGTGAAGAACATGAAGAGACACAAGTGGTATCCCAAGAAGTGTCCAACCCTTGTGCCGTTCCACTACGGGGTCGGGTATTTAGTTAATGCCAGGAGACGTTAGCTGTCCACGGCGTTACTGAAAATTTAGAATTGCTGTTCTCATCCATACGTAATATGGAAGGAAAAAGAAATAATCCCAATGCAGAGCAATTCACTTAGCATACAGGAAGTGTTTACTGGAAGAGATTGACCCATCGACAGGAAGCCATACTTGTCTTGTCTATATACTACGGTTCCTTCTGATGACAGCACCTCTACTGATCATGATTGATGCACTATAAATTACGAGTCATTCACAAAGTACTCCGGAAGTGTTGCTCAGTACGTAGCAGGAAATGTCATCCGTGAGGTGGAAATAAAAATGAAAAGTCACGACTACCTGAAGGTCATATTTGCTTAACATTCCGAAGAGAAGAAAGTACTCATTGCCTAGACCAGGGATGGAAAACCATTTCCGACTAGTGTGTCAGTTAAGACCGTGTCTGTTATTTTCTATTATCTAGTGTGCCATCGGTTATTTTCCTTTAAAAGTCACCATAAAACCACAACGTTTGACTTCTTTGCAAACATCTCCAAAAATTAGATTTTAAAACAAGTACATTTTAAGAATAAAATATATATTTGCCTTAACCTAGTGAAATTGAAAATCCGAAGCCGTTTTCCAGTCATTCAACCAGGTTAGGAATGGAATGAATGGCCCTATCTAGCGGCGAGGAGGAATGTTGCCTGCTGTCAAACCCAGTCCCACTCCTCTGGGACAATGACTCATGACTGATAGATGATATGAAATTATAATGAAGAGTGTTTCTGGAATGAAAGATGACAGGACAAACCAGAGTACCCGGAGGAAACCTCGTCCCGCTTGTGCTTTGTCCAGCACAAATCTCACACGGAGTGACCGGGATTTGAACCACGGAACTCAGTGCTGAGAGGCCAGCGCACTGCCGCCTGAGACAGGAGGCTCCGCTTTAACCGAATAAAATTTGTAAACAAATATGGTCATATAATAAATTGTAACATACTTCTTTATGGAAACGTAATGTTAAAATATGTTAATATGTTGTGTGGTGTGCCGCACAAATCGTGTTTGCGTGTCACCTAGTGGCACGCGTGTCATAGGTTTGCCGTCCCTGGCCTAGACAGATATGAAATACAGTCTCTTTATCCAGCTCATGATGATGTGAAATTGTCACGTGGCTTAAAAAAGTGTTCAGAATAAAATCACTGTCGCTATGATGTAACATAAACCTTATGTTAAAGATACAGACTGAGATTCTCTCGTCAGTTGAAGGGCATTTAATGATATTTTTACTGCTACCGAGTTCAGTGAGGAAACCGATTACGCCAGCATGACAAAACCTCTCATAAAGCAGTATTTTAAATTAGATTGCACCATAGATACCGAATTATTACATAAGAACTGAAAGAAGTAACCATATGGCAGATGTACATAAAACTCATAGTTTTCATGGGGCAATGAATCATAGCTAGAAAATGCGTATCGGTTCATGTGATAGCTGAAAGCTGTTTCGAATCGAGAAGTTTGACTATTAAAAGATCAACTCGAAGTTCAGTTTGTTTATTGTAAACTTTATTTCCAGTGTACGTTATGAGAATGTTACGTAGAAAGGTTGCCTTTGAATTGTATGATAATTCATTGAAGTGTGTTTGATGTTCTTGGTTGTTTAGATACCCATCCTAATCCGTAATCTTGTACCGCAGGTCTACACTCTTCTACATGTTGATAAATTTGAGATGTGCGGATGTCTCCACATCTTTGTGATAAAATAATTATTGATTGAATTATTTTCAGCAATATATTGCATCGAGGAAAAAACCTGCTACGTACTTTGTTTCTTCTATTTTAAGCTACAGTATATTGTGATTTCGTAGGGAACCACTGCTAAAGAAAACTTATAATCATCAAAGAGTTACGCTTTCCATCCCATATTTTCATCATCAACTCAAATAATCCATCACTGTTATACCTAATGAATAACAGCTGTGTGAAAACGTCTCGTTTTTCCGCTTTGCTCCGCACTCATACAGCGCTCCATCTACTGAGGTACATTTCAGACATGGTGGTCGCCAGTTCAACTTTCTTCAAAGATGGCAGCGCGATAGCCACTCTAAGTTTTATATTCTATCCAGCCTGTTGCATCGGTTTATATCAATGCAGTTCAACTGGTAAAATATCCATAGGTCAGGTGGATTATACTTACGCACGACTGGTGTACACCTTAGCACAGGCACGCACAACTGGCTGATATCGAACAACGCGGCCTTCACGCAGCCCCGGGCCATTTCCTTCTCGCTGTAAGTTTGCCTCCAAGGCAATGTCATTGCCTTTGTCGCAGCAATCACAGCCCCGTATTCTTCGCCGACCCAAAGCAAAATCTTCACAATTTCTTCTGAAACATTTCTAGAGTAAGATTTCCGTGCTTACACAGTTTGGTTGCCAAACTCTTCAGCATATTCGGTACTACATACGTGTTTCCTACAATTAAGAGGGGACGTGCATGAAATACATGTGCAAATATAATCATTCACCAAATCCACAATTTGTAAGGTACATAACTGAAATTTAGTACAGATGTTATGAATGGTTAAATGCATCTCTTTACTATTTTTCATAACTTAAGCAAAATTAAATTGAAGCGTTTTGCAATTTATACATTTTATGACCCCGTGATCAACAAAGGTACCATTTTCTCATACACTTTTCAACAAATTGTCAGGAAAATTGTACAGTGTAACCTCAATATGTATAGAAACAACTCCACAGAAGTATTTTTAAATAAAATGATATTTAATTAATTTGATGTTTAATTATTTTGTAAACTGAAAAATATCCCTAAAAAATCTATATTATTTCTTGTATATCTCGGCGTACAGGAATGATATTAAAATTTGGCCCTGTGTATATGTTTGTTACACACACAGCAATAGGGATGCCAAACATCATTGCTCTATCTTTCCCAGTTTCTGAGAAAGGTGTATTTTAATAACGGAAATGGTGATTCTGAGAAAATGCACTTTATAGTTTACTTTTTCCTTGCAATTCTGTTTATTAAAAGGCTCCAGAACTGTACCGAGTGTCCTCCTTTCCTTCAAGACTTCTCTTTTGGTTTCTTGTTTTCTGCCTTCTTTGCTTTACCAGGTCTTCAACTGACTTTTCAGCTGCAGAGAGGCCCTGGAAATCTATTTTTCTCAAGATGTCTTGAGTGAAAATTCCTACCTTACAGCCTAATACCTTCATCCACACTAAGTTTCCGCCATTAAATACAAGAAATGTATCATACGTTGCAATTCTGACAACTGTAGCAGGTGAAAATGTGGTTTTAGGGCATCGTTTCCTTACGAGTCAATTTAGAGTTTCATTTGGATTTGGGTTTTGCCAAGAACACATTTTTTGAGAAGTTCAGGATCGGACATCTAGGATACATTTTGGAAGCTTCTGCTTGTGGATGTAGGAGTTATTATCCCTCTGAGCCTGTAGATATTTACAGCAGCTAATGTGGCACAGATTACGAATTGGTGGTTCATCTGTTTGCACCATGTGAAAATATGTATCCGATACAGTTCTTACTTCGGCCCTAACCTCATTAGTGGTTTGTTTCTCATGTCTTGCGTTCATCAACTTCTGCAAAATCAGTTTATCCAGTCTTCTATACACTCTTTGTGACCAAAGCATTATTGAATGATGAAAGAATCGAATACTGGCGTAAATCTCCGTCAGTAGCAGAAAGCAAAACAAGAAATTATTGCTTCTTCATAAACAAGCATCTGGTTTGGTATTGTTTCTAAGATGCGGAACACAGTCATAGATGATATATAAAACCAAAGAGTATGTATCACAGCCTTCTAGATGTATCCCTTGCAAGTTTGCTTGAAAGAAATCCACGGAATCGTTCTTCACCGAGCTAGTATTGAAGTAATGCTTTAAAAGTGGGCGTGGCAGTAAGGTCGCGTCACACATTTAATTATTATCTTTCAGGCAGTTCGGATGCAATTTCATCCTTGAAACTTTGGGAACATATTGTCAATAAGTTCTACTATTAAATAAAATTTAAATTGAAAATTGACATTTTGGGCCCATTTCATGAAAATCCCCCCTTAAAATATGTAAAAGTCAGATCCGTTCTTCCATGTCAGACATTCACCTCAAAAGCTGTCTGAATACAGAACTTCATCCTAAATTCTTAAAAAAAATATCCAGCAAAAAGAAAGCAGGATGTCTCGAAGCCGCCCCGGATAAATGTGACAAATTCGTCAGTATTTGAAATGTCTGTCGTTTTGTTTTTGATTCACTCTTGTGGGCTCTAACACATCCATCAAACTTGTTTAAATATATGTTCATCATTTTTCAATTGAAGAAGCCTCCGAGACTCAGGCGGATACCACGGTTCAAATCCCGGTCACTCCATGTGACATTTGTGCTGGACAAAGAGGTGACAGGACAGGTTTTTCTCCGTTTACTCCGGTTTTTCCTGTCATCTTTCACTCCAGCAACACTCTCCATTAACATTTCATTTCATCTGTTAGTCATTTATTATTGCCCCAGAGGAGTGCTACAGGCTTCGGCAGCCGGCACATTTCTTATCCCCGCCGCTGGATGGGGGCTTCATCCATTCCATTCCTTACCCGGTTAAATGATTAGAAACAGGCTGTGGATTTTCATTTTTCATTATGCTCAATGTATTGTTAAAATGTACTTTATGTTAATTATTACGTTTCTTATTCATATGATTTTTAATAATAATGGTACTGATTTGACAACCCACCAACTAATTTTACGGTTTTTGGAAACGCCGATGTGCCGGAATTTGGTCTCGCAGGAGTTCTTCAACGTGACAGTAAATCTACTGACACGAGGCTGACATACTTGAGAACCTTCAAGAACCACCGGAGTGAGCCCGGAATGGAACTGCCAACACATGCGTTTTTTCACTTAATTCTACCTCAAAAGGTAGTTATTCATGACCTTACAATCCTTGGCAATCTACGGTGAGAAAGCCGTGTCCAGTGTTTCCTGTGTGCACTTAGCATGCGCTAATTCGCGCATTGCAAGCATGACCGACTGCTACCCGTAGCTGTTGCCCTAAGGCAGCCGAGTTTTGCAAACTGGCCATAGAATGTTAGCGAAATGTTCACTGTAAACAAAGAGTTAGTAAATAATTCATTAGAAGTAGCAGCGGCGCCACCGTGTAACTGCCGTAACGAACGGAGCATGTTAAAATCTCAGCTGTTTGGCAAAAAGCTCGCTCCGCTACACTCACCAATGTAAATAGAGGATTTTTGAAACTGTGTGCGATATTGATACGGTTTAAAATCTTAACACGTAAACATTCTCGAAGACTACAGTATACCTGGGATGCTTCTCTCCAGTATAAAGAGAGTCCAAAAAACATAAATATAGGAGAATTAACAAACATGAAATAAGCTTCCTATTGATGTTAAGAGTTCAAACAATATATTTTTGTGCAAAAGGCCAGGACTTCCGACATAATTCACTCCAACGACCGAAAACATTCTCTCTAGTACGAAGCGAATGAGCGAGTTTTTAGGCCTAAAAGTGCTGGTGAGATTTTGGGGCAAAGTAGACAAAATGTTGTCATCACTGTTTTCTAAACGTTATCACAAGTGGAAATATGACGCTCGGTTGTGGTATCGGAATATTAAGGAGTATTATTTAGCTTTTCCTGGAATGTTTGATTTGCTTTAAAATTTTCTTTCTTTCTTTCTTTCTTTCTTTCTTTCTTTCTTAATCTGTTTACCCTCCAGGGTCGGTTTTTCCCTCGTACTCAGGGAGGGATCCCACCTCTACCACCTCAAGGGCAGTGTCCTGGAGCGTGAGACTTTAGGTCGGGAGATACAACTGGGAAGGATGACCAGTACCTCGCCCAGGTGGCCTCGCCTGCTATGCTGAACAGGGGCCTTGCGGGGGGGATGGGAAGATTGGAAGGGATAGACAAGGAAGAGGGAAGGAAGCGGCCGTGGTCTTAAGTTAGGTACACTGATCTCTATACATGGATCGCTGATGGCAGGTCTCCGCTGCAGGAGAAAGTACGCCAAGTTGAACGCGCGGTTCGCCATGTTGGCGTACCCAACCTCGAGCTATCCTTATGGGGAAGCAATGATAATATAGTCAATTTTAAGTCGCAATTAATGGCGCATTGGAATAATTAAAAATATAGAGACATGTTCACTGAAAGCATAAGGACATTGGGATCACTGACACGTCATTCCGAGGTCAGTAAATCTCCGGGATAGCAATAAAAATGAGTGTATAATAACGGCCGACAAATATTAACTTAGGTGCTGAATACATGCAATTAGCGATCGGTAACACAATACGAGTGAAAACCAGTTTCTGGAAACATTGCTGTAAATTGTATATATGTATGCCACGAAATTATGCATTCTTAAAATTATGTACCCATAAACGTAGCTCAATATACAGGCCTAGATTCGACATATCGTAATCGGTGCTTGATAATGAATTTTTGTTTCCTGTTTTCAAGAAATAACGCGCATATTATCAAATTAAAATATCATTGAAGCAAATGTACACATTTATAAAACCAGCAAATATTCAAAACTAGTCAATATATCACATTACCTCCAGCTTAATGTACTATTACAGACCTCTTTAATTAAATTCAGCTAGCAAAGCGATATTAATAGTCATCATCAGAAATATGTAACACCAGTTAAAAGAGTCCCAAATACCACGAATAGTATAATGGAATAGCCCCAAACACCCACCACACTTTCCCTTCTCCCACCACTCCAGTGTCTGAAACCCATAATTATTACTGATGTAAATAAGGTCTAGAATTCCTCCAGACTTCATTTTCTAAGATTGTTATAAGGTCACGTCAATTATTTCATCGAAACCGTCAGTTTAATTATGAGAAATTGAAAAAAAAGTAAATCTTTACTTGCAGTTAATGTTTAGCAAAACTGAAAACAGTTGGCTGTACATCACTTCTAAGGTGTACAGTTTGTCCATTTCTATCAAAACAGTCTTCCTCTAAGTGATCCGAGCAGAGAACAGCTGTTTTAGAAGGCTCCCAATTCTCCCGCCTGATACTCCTAATCGATGATCTTAGATGTTCGGGTCTCGAGAAAGGAAACCTACAAAAATTAATTGCCATTTTGCTCCCGGAATATGCGAAATAAGATACAATAAACCTAAAACTCAAAACACTACCCTAGGAAGATTCTTATGTACAGTATAAAACTCCCCGAGCCGGGCTGAGTGGCTCAGACGGTTAAGGCGCTGGCCTTCTAACCCCAACTTGGCAGGTTCGATCCTGGCTCAGTCCGGTGGTATTTGAAGGTGCTCAAATACGACAGCCCCGTGTCGGTAGATTTACTGGCACGTAAAAGAACTCCTGCGGGACTAAATTCCGGCACCTCGGCGTCTCCGAAGACCTTAAAAAAGTAGTTAGTGGGACGTAAAGCAAATAACATTATTATTAAAACTCCCCGATGAAATGATTTCTCCTTCTGCTGATCGGTTCTGTTTGTACATCCATAAGCTGAATATTGCGGTATGTTAATACCAGGTAGAATGTTTCTTCATTCATATTTCAGATAAACGCATACATATTTAAATTTAATCTTGTAATTCACAAGCATACTACAAGACAACGAACCTAAATTCGTAAAATACACTACTATTTACTTTGCAATAACACAGCACAGAACACTCGTGAAACTACAATCAAGAGGCCTGGCGTCACTGAACTAAGCATAAACAAAGCAAGCGCGCTCCTCGTGGTCTATTGCACCGTGCGCTCGCTGCCATCTTACGACGCCAGTCATCTTCTATTCGGCTTACTGCTACCCAAGCTACCAGCCATCCAGGTATAGAGATCAGTGGTTAGGTACCATCCCGGCATTTGCCTGGAGGAGAAGTGGGAAATCACGGAAAACCACTTCCAGGATGGCTGAGGTGGGAATCGAACCCACCTCTACTCAGTTGACCTCCCGAGGCTGAGTGGACCCCGTTCCAGCCCTCGAACCACTTTTCAAATTTCGTGGCAGAGCCGGGAATCGAACCCGGGCCTCCGGGGGTGGAAGCTAATCACATTAACACTACACCATAGAGGCGGACGCTTTAAAATTTTAAGTTGTAAAATTATTTCCTTTAATTAAAAAGGACAAAAATTATTATTGTTATTATTATTATTATTATTATTATTATTATTATTATATGCCTTTGCTGGCGAGATGTAGTGTTTACAGTGCACTATGTCTTCTGGTATGGGCTATATCAAATTTGTTACTTTCATTGACCTGTCACAGTCTCATCCTTGGCTTTGACAATATGAAAGTGACTGAGGTATGAGTGATGCTAGTAATACCATTCCTTATGCAGCCAGTCCCTGTTACGAATGGTGTGAAAATATCGCTCATAGGGTCAGTTGGTGCACACATTTCAGTGGGCTTGGCAGACTGATATGTAAGAGCAACTGCTGGCTCGGTGAGGAAAGCAACGGGAAACTACCTCACTCCTCGTTTCCCTAGTACGCCTCTTCAGTGACGCCTAGGCTATTTATGACAGCTGTTGGCGAAGCTGCAGAGGATCGAACCAGCCTTCGGGCTGATTACCCAACATACATATTATTATTATTATTATTATTATTATTAATAATATTTCATGTTGCTATTTCTAGCCTGGTGCAGTCCTTGCAAAGCAGACCCTCCGATGATGGTGGGTGGCATCTGCCGTGTATAGGGATATCCATGTTATTTTGGTGGAGGATAGTGATGTGTGGGATGTGTGACTTGCAGGGATGTTGGGAACATTAAAAACACCCAATTACCGCGCCAACGGAATTAATCATTTAAGGTTATAGTTTACGACCCTGCCAAGAATAGAACCAACAGCCTTCTGAACCGAGGAGCACTATGCTGACCATTGAGTCAAGAAGCCAGACGGTAAATTATATGACTAAAGATAACCAGAAAATAATTTGCAATAAATTATTGTGCTTATATATAGATGAATAGGACATTTAATGAAAATGAAGGACTCATATGTTCACATGGTATCAAGTAACAAACTGTATATACTAAAAATATATCCAATAGCTCTTATTACAAAAAATACCCAAAGAGTAAAGAAAAAACGGGCACTATGTACAGTCCTAGACTATAATGCACGTCAATGGCATTGCAAGAAAGGAAAAGAAATATATGTAGTTTAATCCACCAGGTTAATTTCAAAAATCTGAATATTCACTACCATGAGCAACCAATTGCATTTAAGTGGTTAGTGTGATTAGCTGCCACCCCCGGCGGCACGGGTTCGATTCCCGGTTCTGCCACAAAATTTGAAAAGTGGCACGAGGGCTGGAACGCGGTCCACTCAGCCTCGGGAGGTCAGCTGAGGAGAGGCTGGGTTGGAGGGTTCGATTCCCATCTCAGCCATCCTTGAAATGGTTCTCCGTGGTTTCCCACTTCTCCTCCAGGCGAACACCGGGATGGTACCTAACTTAACGCCACGGCCGCTTCCTTCCCTCTTCCTTTTCTATCCCTTTCGATCTTCTCATCCCGCCACTAGGTCCCCGTTCAGCATAGCAGGTGAGGCCGCCAGTGCGATGTACTGATCCTCCTCTCCAGCTTAATAACCCAACCTGAAGTCTCACACTCCAAAACACTGTCCATGTGATGGTGGAGGTGTGATCCCTCGCTGAGTCCGAGGGATAAATCAACCCTGGATGGTAAATGGATTAAGGAGGAAAGAATGTAATCAGTGCTATAAGAAATATGTCGTGAATTGAACATTACCTTCTGATTTAATGAAGAGTAACAGTATATCATCCTAATGGTAACGAAGCATATTGGTTTCGTAAGCCTATTTCTACAATTTGGGTTCATGTCTGTATGACCTGCCAACACGATGTATACGCATATTAGTATACTCTTTCACAATTAGCTTGATCAACCTGTTGATATAATGTTCTGGATATTCACTTTCAAAAGCATGGTCCTTCAGTGAAAGACAAACGTCATCCGCTGTATTTCCTGAAACATGAATGTCAATCAATCAATCAATCAATCAATCAATCAATCAATCAATCAATCAATCAATCAATCAATCAATCAATCAATCAATCAATCAATCAATCAATCAATCAATCAATCAATCGATCAATCAACCAGCAACGATCTGCATTTAGGGCTGTCGCCCAAGTGGCACATTCCCTATCAGAAGTTTACTTAGATTGTTCTTAGCATCCGGGAGATAGTAGGTTCGAATCCCACTATCGGCAGCCCTGAAGATGGTTTTCCGTGGTTTCCCATTTTCACACCAGGCAAATGCTGGGGCTGTACCTTAATTAAGGCCACGGCCGCTTCCTTCCAACTCCTAGGCCTTTCCTATCCCATCGTCGCCATAAGACCTATCTGTGTCGGTGCGACGTAAAGCCCCTAGCAAAAAAAAAAGATTGTTCTTAAACGATTTTCAAATAACTTGGAAATTTATCGAAAATTTCCCTTGATAAATTATTCCAATCCTTTACTCCTCATCCAGGGAAATGAATATTTGCCCCAATTTATCCTCTTGAATTCCAAATTTATCTTCATTTTAGGAACTTTCCTACTTTTAAAAGCTTCAGTAAAGTTTATTCTTCTACTAATGTCATTCCACACCATTTGTCCCCATGCTAATGTCCAAAAAATCGCATTCACTCCGAAAGGTAGAAAAACTTCGAAGTCAGCGCGTTTAGCTCAATCCAAACAACAATACCTGTCTCACGCAAATTATTTCATGCGCACGAAAATGAATTTCAAAGAAATATACTTACGCGTGAAATAATACGCCATTGCAGTTTATGAACATCCCCGCACAAGAGACTGGCATTTTGTTCAGAGAAAAGTAGTGACGCCGGCCCCGCGGTGTAGGGGTAGCGTGCCTGCCTCTTACTCAGAGTCCCTGGGTTCAATTCCTAGCCAGGTCAGGGATTGTTATCTGGGTCTGAGGGCTGGATCGAAGACTACTCAGCCTTCGTGAACTGATTACATTTGAGGAGCTATCTGACGGCCTGGATCTAGGAAGCCAACAATAACGACCGAGAGGATCCGTCGTGGTACCCACATGTCGCCTCGTAATCTGCATAGCAGCGGTCGCTTGATACGCCATGGCCGTTCGGTGGAGGGATTGCAGTCGAGACAGTTTTTGCAGAGAGCACGCTCTCTGAAACCCGCATGCGACCGCAGCCTCAGTGTTACCTCTAGTGAATGTTGTACTAAGTCTGACTGTAAACACATTGCCAACACTTGCGGGGTCCAATCGTATCCGGCGCTTCAAGAAGACCTACAGTACTTCAACGAGCCCAAACCTACACGGGCCAACAGGTAAGTTTCTCCATTTACTGTAGGTGAACGGGAAAGGATGCTTCAAGGTGAAGAACGCTGTTGAATTTCGGCACCGCTCCTTTAATTTTGGGATATAGTCCCCGAAGTTATTCAATCATTTGTCAAAGCGTGAAATGAGAATTTCTATTACCTGACAATGTAGAGTGGCATCTTGCTCGTTGAGCCATTCCACCTCCAGCGCCCCTTCCGCCACTTCTGCACCATATCATCAATGACGAATGTGTTTGTTGTTGATGGATGTCCGCTCTGCTCTTCATTTCTCACAGTGGTTCGACCGTCTGCAAGTTCAAGGCACAATTTCCGCAATTGTTGGACTGAGATAATGTTCTCTCCGTATGCAGACAGAAGCCTCCTGTGCAGACTCCGTCCTAACTTTATGTCACACGATCACGGCCCGAAGGTTGTATAACTCAGGTGTTTAAAGGGAGAAAATAGAACATAATAGGAACTTCAAAAACTCATGTACGAAAATGTGATTGGATGTGTGGTTGTCAATTAACTAACTCACTATTTTGCTAAAAGTCCTAAAACACAGTGCCCCATCTCTTTTAAACCGCCACTGATTCTGAGAATGTTGACAGTTCCTTAGTTTTCTGCTCAGAGAAAACGAACCACTGCACGTACATTCTATTTTAAAGTTAGAATAGCATACACCTTAGGTTTTTAAAAGTGTGAGAAAAAGAGTTTACCGCTACTGCTGCTGTTTTTCTTACTGTGTTCATTAACTTATTTTATATTTTGACACTTTTGCTTTACGTTGCACCGACAGAGATACATCTTATGGAGACGATGAGATTAAGCATTTGTCCGATGTGAAAATGGGAAACCACGGAAAACAGTCTCAGGGTTGCCGATGTCCGCTAACTCCACCTGTATAACAATGTAGATGTAGAAGGACATAGAATCTGCTCTATTTGATGAACCACTCTTCTGAGGTTGTACACAGGTCGAATGAAAGCACTTTAATACAAATCATGATACGGACTGGTTAAAGGACATGTCGTAGTCGTTCGTGCTTCAACGAATACAGCACATTATACCTATATCTTACTTCAACCCATGTTCGGCTTCATGGATAAATGGTTCAAGGAGCCCCGGGTGCGATTCCCGGTACGGTCGGGGACTTTAACCTTAACTGATTACAGTATTATCATGCATGACTTGTGAACGCTATTATGAATAAATAAATAAATAAACAAATAAGTACACTATTAAGGCAGAATGTTCTTACACACTTTACCTTACATTGTATACATGTCTACATGAATGTCACTTTCTGCTTTTCAACTTATTTGTCGCACTGAACACACACACACTTTTCTTGGTCACCTTTGAAGTGAACTTAACAACAGACCAGTTGTTTTAGAGATTGCACACCATTGAATTATCTTGTTCCCTTTGCACACTTCTTCCCTGATTGATGAAAAACTCAGCAAGACGAAATACTACGTGTTCACGTAGGGTCTGATCGGTGGGTTGCGTTTCATCTTTTCCAAGATAGAAAAACTGTTTACAACATACTTGACTTCCATATCCACAGCCAACCAAAATTTCATACCAAACTTTTCTGGTTTATTGGCCATATACTGCATAAATGGGCATCTAGCATTCGATGGAAAGAGCTGTTCATCCACGGTAATGTTCTCACTTGGTCTGAAGCAAATAGTAAAATTAGATATAAATTTGTCCCGCACAACAGGTCCAAGCGCCAATCTGTCAATTTTCAGGTGATCCCTGCTGCTAGATTTGTCATCGAATCAAAGAAACCTCATGATATCCAGGAAACGGTTTCGTGCCACAGTTTTGGGAGAAAATTCCAGGACGTCACTTCTGCGACCACAGATCGAGAACATTCGTGTCAGCTCCATACGTTCCGCATGCGTATAAAATACCAATGACAGCGTCGAATTCTTCCAAAGAAAGTGTCCGTTCAGGATTGTTCAGAACTTCGCTGGCTCCAACCTCAGCATATCATTCGATGTGGCGCTGCTTGGATTCGTCAATAAAAAGACGACAAGCTGTAGCGGCACAAGTTCCTTCATTGTGGGGTTTTGTATGTCCTGTGGGACATCGGACTTCCCTCAGTATATTTTACTGTCCTCAACGGCCTGGCAGGCTTTGTAGATCGACAAGAGTCCGCACTGTTCCATACAAATCGACTTCTTCCTCGCCGACCGTCATATGCTGACCACGCCCATATGTTGACATATCACAGCGTATGCTCGGCCTTCTGTAGTTGATATCGTGCTCCTTGCTAGTAATTTCATTATCTTACTTAGTGTTTCCATCACCTGAAAAATGTAATACCAAACTTACTTACACTGTGCACAGAATTACGTAAATACAAAATGTCTAACTTTGCTAGGCTGCGTGCATCGCCATTTGGCGGATACTTCCCTAACCTTTGAGGTCGAAGGCTGCTGTGTGATTTCATGTTCACGTGGAAATTCTGCATGCTCGACGCAACTAGAATCACTATCCGAACTCTTTCCGTTTGTCAAGTTATACAGGACTTCGCAATTATCGAGGTCTAAATCAGTTCCAGCTTCAACGCTTGATTGTGATGGGGAAATTATATGCTTATGCTTCAGAATTTCGGCATCCATTTGCAGACTACGCGAGAACATGCTTCTTCGGGGGAATTAGAATCGGGAAATCCAGTTTGGATGTTTGTAATGAGTGAACACGACGATTGACTGCTCGTTATGATTGCACACCTTTCATTACTGAATAAATACTGACTATATTTTCCTGTCAGTGTATTTGTATCATTGTTTGAAAAGAGCCATCGGCTATCCCATCGCAGCACAACAATAAGTTATATCCTATACTACGGTAATAAAGTACACTGTACCAGCTTGTTAGAGTGATATCCCGTTCTAAATGAATGCCACATAGGCCTAAGTCTGATGGGGTAGCTACTGCAATACCGGTCAAAATGACCGCCCGGTAAAAGTAGGTATATGACCTCATAGCGCTAACTAGAAAGGAGTTACGGTTTTTAGAAGCTATGTGCCGAAAAGTACACTAAATATCGTTAGAAGCCACCGAAGGGTTTGTATTTTCTAACCGTATAACGAGAGTGATAGAGAAAACAAAACTGAAAACGGTCATTTTGACCACTGCGGTAAACCTAGTGTTAAGAGGCCCGCCTCCCCCTTTAGGGGAAGAATGACTGCATTTTAGTAGTAGACTGCTCGGAGTCAATCAGGGCCAGTATACTTTAACCGCACTTATTTCCTCATACTACAGTTAATAATAGAGCTTCCTTTGAATAAGCGTGATTATCGCCCCCTTGTTTTTCTTGTCATATAAGACAGATAAGTACCTATCAGGTTTCTCTTAAACATGCTAAAGTCGTGGTGCTGCCTAACTAATCTGGGGAGGAAGTAGATAACGGCACACACTTTTCGACATTGTCACGTGCAAGGAATGCACACCCGATGCACGTGAAGTCAGTGGCAGAAACTTCTACAAAGGAAGGTAATTTTAATGCATTTTATTAAAGGCGGAGGAGAAATTTTCCACAGTAAAAATGTAGAAAACTTGTTGCTGAAATGAATGAAGTCCTGGATCTGAAGGGAGTTAAATACCGTATTCTCTCTCAGAAACGGAACTCGTCGAACATACGGCCTTCTAAGGGGAGCCCTTCCAATATTTATAATTCCTGTCATTTTAGTCCAGTTGTACGAAATTTTAGGAGTTAGTTAATATGTCTATATTTAGAAAATTAAAAATTCTTCCTATTAAAAGCAAATATTAATGAAATCATGGTATTCTTTAAAAGCAATTTGGTCCACTTTCAAAATGCCCCTGGTGTGACAATTTTTATTTTTTCATTTTTGAACTCAGTTATAATTATAGGCTACATCCATTTTTGGATTTGATGGAATCGCCATATTTTAAGAAAAGTTTTATTCATAAAATTCATTATTTTTAAATCATAAAAATATCTAGCTTTCGCAATTTAGCATATCTGAAAGTTATCAAGTGTTATTAAAATGGATATTGCTAATTATGAGTGCTATATCAGTACAGATGTGTACATAGTGTGGAGGCAATGAACCTAAAACTGTTGCACAGGGATCATTTTGAAGCCTAGAATAACCTACCTTCGAGTATTAACATTTATTTCTGATTTAGAATTAAGACTATTGGAGTTAGGATTTAAGCGCCTAAAAAGGCTGGTTCACACTTTTCGCCTATTCTGCCTTTGGACATTGTCCAACGATTAGGTCCATGACTAGAATTATTTTTTACTTAGATTATCTACTTAATCATATTATAACTCAGAAAACTTTGTAAACAACAGGCCTGATTGAAACGTCTCAGTGAGACCTCTAAATATGACCACACATGAAAAATCTCACAGTGTGGTTCAAGGATTGGAGTAAACAGAAGTACCAATATACTTCATCTTAATCTGCTTACCATCCAGGGTCGGTTTTTCCCTCGGACACAGCGAGAGATCCTACCTCTAGTGCCTCAACGGCAGTGTCCTGGAGCTTCAGATATTGGGTCTGGAGTTACAACTGGGGAGGATGACCAGTACCTCGCCCAGGTGGCCTCACCTGCTACGCTGAACAGGGGCCTTGCGTGTGGGATGGGAACATTGGAAGGGATAGACAAGGAAGAGGGAGGAAGCGGCCGTGGCCTTAAGTTAGGTACCATCCCGGCATTTACCTGGAGGAGAAGTGATAAACCACGGAAAATCACTTCCAGGATGGCTGAGGTGGGAATCGAACCCGCGGTTTTTACAGAACAGCCAACTCGCTTGATGAAATGTATTTATTAGAGCATATAAAGCTGTGCATTACAAGATGAGCGGGGTGAAGAACAGTAATACAAAACCCCAAAAGCCGGTTTTTTTCTCCTGGAATATAGAACTCAGGAAACCACAGGAACTTCACGGCTTCAAGTAACTCTCTGAATTTTGAGCGTCGACTTGACATTGCCATAACTTGTAAGTAATTGACATAGGCTAATGAAACCTACGCCAGTATTCATGGATTCCTTCTTAATTCCATTTCGTAAAACATAATAGAAGGTTTCTGTTTGCCAATGCCGTTTTCTACATTGTTCTTGTGAGCACCTTTCCTCACTTCATTCCTGTAAGAGAAATTGCTGTTGTCATTTAAGAAATATTTACGGCGGTAAAATTAGGTGATTCACGGTATATAGGCTAACATGAATTGCAAACATATTTATAGAATGTAGACCCTACTTCCGTTGCTTCACCTTCGATCTTTCTTTCGTTCTTTCTTTCTTTCTTTCTTTCTTTCTTTCTTTCTTTATTTATTTATTTATTTATTTATTTATTTCTTAATCTGTTTACCCTCCAAGGTTGGTTTTCCCTCGGACTCAGTGAGGGATCCCACCTCTACTGCCTTAAGGGCAGTGTCCTTGAGCGTGAGATATTGGGTCGAGGGAAACAACTGGGGGGAGGACCAGTACCTCGCCCAGGCGGCCTCACCTGCTATGCTGAACAGGGGCCTCGTAGGGGGAGGGGGATGGAAAGTTAGGAAGGGATGGACAAGGAAGAGAAAAGGAAGTGGCCGTGGCCTTAAGTTAGGTACCATCCCGGCATTTGCCTGAAGGAGAAGTGGGAATCCACGGAAAACCAATTCGAGGATGGCTGAGGAGGGAATCGAACCCACCTCTACTCAGTTGACCTCCCGAGGCTGAGTGTACCCCGTTACAGACCTCGTACCACTTTTCAAATTTCGTGGCAGAGCCGGGAAACGAAACCGGGCCTCCGGGGGTGGCAGCTAATCACTCTAACCACTACACCACAGAGGACCTTCAATCCAATTTCTCTAAATATATATTTAATCATATTTCAGTGAATTTTGATCTATTTGTACTTGTAGATTTACAAATTCTTCAGTGCAAATAAATCCTAATTCTGATTAATAATCATGGGTAAGGTTTGAGTGAAAAATAAATTTATCGTCATGAAATATCTGTGAACTGTTGTGAAAAAGTGAACTGAATATTAGATTATATATATTTTTTCTGTCAAGATTAGGAACATTTGGCTCTGTCTACTATCTAACCAGATTATGAGGAACAATACATATAACCGGACTGAGTGGCTCAGGCGGTTGGGGCGTTGGTCGTCTGACTCCAACTCAGCTGATTCGAACCTGGCACAGTCCGGTGGTATTTTAATGTGCTCAAATACGTCAGCCTTAGATCGGTAGATTAACCGGCAGGTAAAGGAACTTCTGCGGGCAAAGCTCCGGCATATTGGCCTCTCCAAAAAGCGTTAGAAGTAGATAGTATATACAACAATAATCAGAAAAAAAAAATTACTTAAACTTTTTAATGGAATACCAATAGGCCTACAGATGATGGTAATGAAGTGATTGGTGATAACGATGAAATGAAATGGTGTATGGCTTTTAGTGCCGGGAGTGTCCGAGGACACGTTCGGCTCGCCAAATACAGTTCTTTTGATTTGACACCCGTAGGCGACCTGCACGTCGTGATGAGGATGAAATGATGATGAAGATGACACATAAACCCAGCCCCCGTGCCAGCGAAATTAACCAATTATGGTTAAAATTCCCGACCCTTCCCGGAATCGAACCCTCCATTTAGCCATGGAGCCGGACCTGATGACGATACAAAGTAGCAAATTATAACACTGTATACAACTGCTTAATAGCTATAAATAATTAAATAACTGCTTAGAATGGCTGCTGTTATTTACAATTTAGGAGACGAGAATAGCTGTTAAGCTGAGACTAATATTACAGTTTACATTTTCATTTTGACTGATGTCGTGGAGATATTTCAGTTGTTATTGAGAAGATATTGCAGGTACGTTTTCCTGAATCTAGCATAAATGGCTTCTCTGACAGAGCAAGATAGATTATTCCACAGTCATGCTGCAGAAACGACAAAAGTGTTTGTGTATCCTGTGGTACGAAAGACGCGCGTTTGCCTGTTTATAGCCGTGTTCCAAAATTGCGGTCGAATGACAACCGGTTGAACTGCGAATGAGTGTAAGTTGTAGATGATATACAGAGAATTTGGTGAAGAAGGCATAAGAAATGAAGGTTACGGCGTTGTTACAGTCTTAACCAGCCAAGCTCGAAGTAGGCTGGGGCGATATAGTCGTAGTAACGAAGGTGGTCAATGCAGCGCACACAATCATTTTTAAGCACATTGTAATTTATCAGCACGAGGGGCAGGCAGGTCATTGTAAACTACATCACAATAGTCAAAGTGAGGTAACTGTAACGTATAGACAAGCCCACTGTTTTAATAGGCGAGAAAAAAATAATCTTTCGCAATCCACTGTACGTATCGAATTTACAGCTGAACGGGCGAGTTGGCCGTGCGGTGAGGGCCGCACGGCTGTCAGCATGTATCCGGGAGATAGTGGGTTCGAATCCCACTGTCCGCAGCCCTGAAGATGGTTTTCCGTGGTTTCCTATTTTCACACCAGGCAAATGCTGGGGCTGTACCTTAATTAAGGCCACGGCCGCTTCCTTCCAACTCCTAGGCCTTTCCTATCCCATCGTCGCCATAAGACCTGTCTGTGTCGGTGTGACGTAAACAGTGGCGGTTTCTGGTATAGCGCAATGGAGCAATGAACCTCCAGTTTATATCACATTGTACTTAACAACTTAATTTTCACAACTGCTTTGTCAATCTCGAAGCCTTTGCTAAGCTCATCTATCCGTAATATACTCGTACTGACTTTCAATTCAAGCGAGCCGCGCGAAGTCCTGCTTGGATACTCGTCTGGAATGCACCCCCGATGCAAGGCCACATCTCCGTCCGTACCAGGGCGAAGGGTGTGGTGAGGTGCGGGGAGATGCCGACCAACACGTAGACAAGACCAGGATATCGCAGAAACGAATATCCGTGATTTACGCATGCGCAATATGCCACTCTCTCTCACCCGTCTTCGTAATCGTAAGTCGTGTTGTTGGGGTTAGAAAACTAGTACATGCCTGCCATCTGTTGCCCTTACATGAATTTAACTACGGCAGCAAAGAATAGTACATATAGTTAACACTAGTGTTGGAAAGCATCATTACTACCAAAAGTGCCAAATTCCGATTGATATTTTGTCCCAAAAATATTACTAATACTTACTGAACACCTATTTATTTGCCTTCTTTGGAGTAATTACTTCTTGGAGAGAAACTTAACTTAAAAATCATCGAGGCAAAAAATAGCGGGAAGATAATACCAATGAAAATGCTAACTGCCTCGCCCACACGAGTTCGTAAAATTAAGTTACCAACGTTGTCAACAGTGCGAACACACATCTCTGAAGTTTCCTTCTGTTTTTCATATGTGATACTAGTGTTTATAAAACTTTGGAGTATTTATCATAATTCGTTATATTATTGTACGCTGTGCAAGCGTATCAGTGTACTATTGTGTCGTACAGAAACTTAATTTTTAGAACATAAAGAAGTTACAATCTTATGTCCGTGTGTGTGTTTTTGTGCATTGTGGTTGCGTCCACAACCTTTGTGCTCGGGAAAGGTAAGGAGCTTCAAAATGAGTATGAACAGTGTCCAGATACCTAGAAAGACAAAATTTTCTTCTCTCTCTCTTGAGCGCAAACTCGAGATTAAGAATGCCGGCCGCCCACTGCCTGATCTTGATATAACGAGGCAGATTAAAAGTAAAGAAATCGTGCGTAAATTGAGAATGGATATAGGCCCTATGCAAAAGAATCGAGTGGATGTGTGGGTGCGAAATTACCAACAGGATGTTTTGTTTTCCCTGTTTATTTTTTGTGAGTGATGAAAGCGAAGGGACTTGGACCAAAATCGGAGAGGTAGTATGTGGGGGCGAAAGGGGGGGGGGGGCGGCGGCACAAGAATTCTTCCTTCTGTTGAACCCCCAGTGAGGAAAGTCACGCGCCGCCACTGGACGTAAAGCCACTACCAAAAAAATAGAGCTGAAAATACGTTTCTGGAAACGCGATGTGTTGCGCCCATGAAAGATCAGGAATAGTATACAGTAAGCCAAATTTCATTTTTTATGTGAGTCGCGAGAGTAGTTCGGCTGTTTATTGAGTGTTCAGTATCATTACCTACTGCTCAGAAAGTCCTGGTTTGATTCCCGGTTGGGTCGAGGATTTAACCGTGTCTGGTCATTTTCTATATTTTAGTTAATGGTCGTTTGTGTTCGTCTCTTCATACACGCTCAACAAATCACACAACCAACAACCACAGAAACATAAATTATTATAATAATGAATAGATCCCTCCGAAAGCGTGAGCTTCTGGAAGGGTATCCGGCCGTAAAACAGGGATAATTCCACATGTGCAACACAGCTTGTACTTGCGACTCCAACCGAGTGTAGAAAAAGCTTCAGAAGAAGAATAGTTCTGGAGATAGACAAATGAATAGTGGCCAGAAAAGTGTTGCACACTTGTTGGGGAACAAATGCGTTCGTTCTGCGCCTAGCACTGGTGGAGTATCGGTAAAGTACCATCACCTAGACTGCTCTAAGTACAGCTAATAAATATCTTAAGAAATTCGTTGCGTTAAGGTAGGCGAAAAAAAGAAAGAGCTCTTGTTGTCCGGGTCACCTTTTTTCACTGCCAGGTTCACACAAAAGGCCCTCGTGCGTAACTTTGGCCACGCTCGAAGGCTGTTCAATACGTGGCTCTGATTTTATTACATTACTAGAGCATTGTCTTCACTAAGGCGGTGTGTCCGACTTCCTGGCGCAAGGCTGACCAGTCATGTTCCATGAAATCGCCTATTTTCTCCCTCGCAGAGTGGCCGACACCTGGGCAAGGCTGTCCAACTACCGTTCTTGAGGACAAATTCGACCTATTAATGGGGATATAACAGGATTGCGATGAAATTCAAGAAAACATTTAGGCGACAATCAGGATGGTGTACTAGTGGTTCTATAGCAAATTCTAAAAATAAAATTTTTAAAAACTATGAGATTAACAATTCGAGGCAACGGAGTGGAATTTGGAATACAGAACTTGTATTTGCTAGTGGTTTAACGTCGCAGTAAACACATTGTAAGTTTTCGGTGACGTAAGGATGGGTACAGCTTCACCATTTGCCTGGTGCGGAAATGGGAAACCACGGAATACCATCTTCAGGGCTACCGACAGAGGGATTCGAACCAACTACCTCCCAAATGCAAGCTCACAGCTACGCTACCATAACCATACGGCTAGCTCGCTCAGTGATGTTAAAGGCTTTACGTCCCACTAACTACATTTACTGTATGTGTTTCGGAGACGCTGCGGTGCCGGAATTTAGTACCGCAGGGTTTTTTTTACGTGGCAGTAACAGGGACAATAACGTCTTCAGGACTGCGGAATAAATGTAGCTGCAAAGGTTCGAACCCCACCGTACGTAATCCTGAAGATGATTTAGCAGGATTTCCCATTTTCACTCCACATTAGTTAACGCCATGGCCGCTTCTTTCCCAATCCTAGCCATCTTCCATACATGCGTCGCAGGAAAACTGCCATGTCCCAGGGTAACCTTAGACCACACTATAAGGGAAAACGACCAGCTAAACAGGATGCTACCGGACGAGTTGGCCGTGCCGTTAGGAGCGCGCAGCTGTGAGCTCGCATCCGGGAGATAGTGGGTTCGAACCTCACTGTCGGCAGCCCTGAAGATGGTTTTCCGTGGTTTCCCATTTTAACGCCAGGCAAATGCTGGGGCTGTACCTGAATTAAGGCCACGGCCGCTTCCTTCCCATTCCCAAGCCTTTCCTGTCCCATCGTCGCCATAAGACCTATCTGTGTAGGTGCGACGTAAAGCAACTAGCAAAAAAGAAGATAAAAGGATGCTAACAACGTCAGAGTTCGCAGTTTCAGTGCATTAATAATAATAATAATAATAATAATAATAATAATAATAATAATAATGATAACGTTATTGTTTGCTGATGATCTTGCAATCATTACTAAGACCAAGGATGAAACAAGGTATGCCATACAGGGACTACACAATATAGCATCAAAGGCAGGCCTCCAGATATCCTACGAGAAAACCAAGTACATGGAGAATCTACGTCAAAATAGCAAAAGAACTCCGCTAGAGATGGAAAACGGCACAATTTCACAGGTGCCCTCCTTCAAATACCTTGGAGAAATTATACTACCATCAGAATTAGACAGTAGTGCCAATGTAGAAAAAATCACCAAACTACATAAGGCATACAGACTGACGTGGAATTACTACAATACAAGAGTCATATCGCGTAATGCGAAATTACGGCACTACAAGACAGTTGTATTGCCTGAAGCTTTATATGCCACAGAAACCATATGCTTATGTGGTCACTCTAAAATTACAGAAATTGAAAAGCAGGAGCGGAAAATTCTCAGGAAAATTTATGGTCCTACGAGAGAAAATGGAATGTGGATTAAGAGGAGAACAGCGGACCTCTACTCCTTCACCGACAGGTTTGCTGATGCCGTACGGAAAAGGCGCCTTAATTTCTATGGCCATATCTACAGAATGAACAGCGACAGACTAACTAAAAGATTATTCAAAGTAATCAACTCAAAGAAGGTCAAAATAAAATGGCTAGAAGAAACTAAGGCGGACCTCCAAGAAATAAATATCACAGACGACATCATGGAAAATCGTGGAGCTTTTAGAACAAAAGTAGCCAATCATAAATTTAGGGAGAAACCCAAAAAAGACAACTGGTAGGAAGTGGTCGACAGAACGCAAGATGCAACACAGTGCATTCATGAAGAGATTTTGGGAGGATAAGAAGGCACAAACCATCAAAGCAACTAAC